>NC_086232.1:37960629-38245629 GCF_036321145.2 Pelmatolapia mariae
AGTTAACTGTCAGAGCTGCAGAAAGGTGTGATGACAGAAGACGAAGACGAAGAACACTAATAAGAACACTAATAAGTATAACAGGCTTTCCATAGCTGAGGCTTTGGAAACTGCCAAACAAAGACTCACAGCCTTGGCTAGCCCCATGAAGAGGTATACCAGAGAGATAGAAGGCTTGGTTATAATATAAATGACAGCCACAAGGAGCAGCACCCTCCATAAAGAAAATAACTAGAGTTCAAGATCAAAGAATTATAGAGAAAAGTTAACTAAAGCCAACTATTAGCTATTGGCTATTAACTATTAGCTAACTTCATTGTACTCCTTCATTGTGCCTAAAACCTATACAAGATTAGTAGGAGGCTAAGGTCTACAACACCAGGTAAGACCCCAGGTGCAGGTTCTGGAGAGATGTCTCTGACACAACCCAGCATATAACAGCAGAGTGCAAGAAGCGAGCAGGCAGAGCATACATAGACTACCATAAAGTGGCTGGCATACTATAAAGGAATGTTTGTGCCAAGCATGGCCTGAAAGTCCTGAGGCCGAAATAGGATATTACCTATTTATTATTATTTATCTGTTTTTATTCTGGATAAAAACATATAAACTGGTGATGGCTAATCAACTGGATACAGTAGCGGAGGACAGACAGAGACAGAACGCTGTGATAGCCTGTAGCTATACCAAGTGATAGAAACATCAGGAAAAAAATAACATGAGAACTTGAGGAATACCAAGGTCTGAAAGAGGAGCCAGAGAAGATGTGGAGGGTGAAGACAAGAGTGGTCCTCGTGATAATCGAGAGTGACCCCCAGACTGGTCCAGTGGCTCCAGAGTCAAAAATGACTCCAAGATTCTTCAGTGTTACTGGAGGCCAAGTTAATGCCATCTAGAGTAAGTATAAGAAAACATATTTTTAAGATTTTCAGTGATGTGTGCAATAACCTCAGTTTTATCTGAATTTAGATGCAGAAAAATAGAGATCATCCAAGTTTTTATTTCTTTTAGACATTTCTGCAGTTTAACTATCGTGTGTGTTATCTGGCTTAATTGATTGATAAAGCTGGGTATCATCTGCGTTGCAGTGAAAATGTATCCTATTACTTCTAATGATACTGCCCAAGGGACGCATTTATAATGTAAACAGAATCATTCTAAGCACAGAACCCCGTGTAACTCAATGAACACTCTAAAAAATATTTTGTTGGTTCAACTTAAAAAATTGAGGCAACAATTTCCACTCAGCTTTTTAAGTTACAAATTTTGCATATTATTAAGTAAATCCAGCAAGTAATTTTTAGGTTTGGCTAATTCAACTGGTTTAACAAACCAACATGATTTACTTTGACCTCCAAAAGCATAATTAAGTTTATGCAACCTAATATTAATTCAAAATTTCTGGTAATATTAAGTTGAGAAATTACATTAGTTGAGTTACACTAACTAACTTTTTTACATATATCCTACTTGCAATTATCCATGCCAAGTAGTTTAGGTTTCTACACTGTAAAATGTAATATTGTGTTTAATTAAAAATATTAAATAGGCTGAACTCAATTTTTATCAATTTGTTATTAGAACTCAATTTAAATAAGTTACCAGTACTTTTTATGCAAAAATGCTGATAAACTCGATTAATTTGAGTTGTCCTAATTTAGAAAAACTAAGTAAGCTGGAAGTTTTGCTTCTCAGGGCGGAAGGATGAAAGATGTGTTTTGAAAATGCCACGTGACTGCCGTTCTCCTCCCTCCCGGATCAGTCCGCATGTTCATGGCGCCAGCATTTGTTATGGAATATATTGAGCAAACCTGGAGATATTATTGTTGTCATTGCTGTGGATCTTTACTGACTTGGTGAGTAAATGTTTACTCTTATTCAAACTGATTTTGTGGCTTCTCTTAGTTTAGCACCAGGTTTATAATCTTGCTAGCTAGTTAGTGTTAGCCTAGCGTTGCTGCTGCCGCTGGGCTCATGTTACTTAAAAATTAACACCACAGCCTTAAAAACCTTACATAAAACTACGTCGGTGAATTTTTTTGTTGATTGTTTGAAATAAATAAGTGAGATAAGAGCCCAGACAAAATTCTTTGGGAGGTGCAGCCGTTAGGGGTGGGGTGGGTGTGGGTGTGGGGGGTGGATAACGGAGCTCTCCGAAAACGTGGAAGCACTTTTGCAAATATGTGATATTTTGATAAATTAAGTAGATATTTGAGCATTATACAGCTACATTCTCGCCTGAAAATATCTTAAAAGGTTATTTTGTGACCCAGAAAGGGTCTGGTGAAAAAGAGGATCGCATTTGTCGGCCACGGTTGTCGGAGCCTGTGCGTACTTGTAAGCGCGGCAATGGCGGAGGAGCACTGCTGAAAAACGTATTACTTTTTCTGGGTCACAAAATAAACTTTTAAGATATTTTCAGGCAAGAATGTAGCTGTGTGAATTTCAAATATCTGCTCGATTTATCAAGACATCACATATTTGCAAAAATGCTCCGACGTTTTCGGAGACGTCTATTTTTTCATGCTTTGTGGCAGCTTTAGAACATCTGTGGCATCTATTAATGTCAAATCTAGCCTTTATTTAACAACATAAGCGAACTCTATGTTACAATGATTGCACAGCCATTAAGGATCAAATCAGTTTCTGAAAAATGTTCTGTTTTTTCTCCCTCTGCTTGCTTCTTACTGTCTTTGAGGCTCGGGACCAGCACTCCTGTTGTTGGACAGAAAGACATCAACTCAGTGGTAAGTATTTTGGTTTTCCAATATATTAGCAACTGTCAGTGACATTTATATTAATCAGGCTGAACTTTAATCATACTTTAGATCAGCCTGTCTTACTTATTGTTTTATTTGTGCTTTGGTTTGGGGAAGTTGTTTCTTTACTGATCTTTTCCTGTCTTCTGTTATTAGACTTGAGATATGACTGCACTGTGCTGTTGCTGTGACTCCAGTTAATTCTGCAAGACATGCTGTGTAAGTAAACAAACAACAACAGTTTGGTCTGCACTTCTTGAAAGATCACATCCCCCAAACTTAGTTTAGAGGGTCTACACTGTATATAGTGAAGTCTGCAAGTTTTCTAACAGCAAAATTTGTTTTGTGCCCAAAATCATTTTGCACATCATTAGAATGAAAGTTATTGCCCATGTTTGCATAGCCCTTTTTAAAATTATTCTTTCATGACAATATTGTGTGTTGCGTGGTGGTCACGGCTATCCAGACTGACAATTTGGGACATTGAATGTCACCTCTCCGGCGGGGAGGGAGCCTGAGATTGTCTAAATTGGAGTCTGTTTTATACCAAATGCAGAAAAAATGTTTTAAGAAAGCAATTAAGTTCATGTTCCAAAAAATATGATTGTTTGCTTGCAGGACACCAGGAGAGATGAGTCCCCCGTCACAGATGGTGTGGTCAGTGAAGATGGTCGCCTGCAGGTTCAAGCTCATTGCATCTCCAACCCACATCCACTGCGACTGTACTTAAGGGAAGTTAAAGACTTTCTTCTGCACTTACATTTGGATCACCTCGATCCATGATAGTCATTCAGGCAGTAATACCTGGACTGGAAACAAGCCATCCTTAAAATATTACAACATTCCAGCTCCTGTGTTGGAATGAAAAACGAATGTGTTGTTTAAATTAGAGACTGCACTTGTGACAGAACAATAAATATTTTATGTTGATTATATAAATAGTGTAAGTACAAAACAAACTTGTGGTAGGCCTAAACTTATTTTCAGAATAATTACATCTAAGACTTTGTTTCGTTGTAAGATTATAACAGTGATGGCAATATCATTTTTATTCAGCAGAACAGTGTCCAGTATGTTGGCTGTTGTACTTTGTTGTGTTTGAAAATAAAAGTTGTGCTCATTTTAACATCATTACAAAAGTGTTGTTAATTATTTTTAATGATATTCATGGTACCACAAATTGTTTTTTCATTTAGTTGAACTTGAAATGTTTGTCAGTAGGTAAACAATTAGTATTGTCAGAAAGTCAGAAATATCAAGTTATTCTTAATACTGCAGACTTGCAATGTATAAGTTGTCCTAACAGTCATCCTAAGTAAGCTTTACTTAGTTTTTTTGAGGCAACGAGTTTCCATAATTTTTTTGAGTTCTGGGAACTAACACGGCTGTGTACATTTTGAGTAGGGTGTACTCAAAATGAGTAAGTTGCCCTAACTTGGTCATCTTACGTAAACTTGATCCAATTTTTTTGAGTTCTGGGAACAAATGAGCTTGTACAGAGTACTCAAAATAAATACGTTGTCCTAACTTAGTCATTTTTAGCTAAGCTTTACTCAATTTTTTTGAGGCAACGAGTTTCCATAATTTTTTTGAGTTCTGGGAACTAATTAGATTTTACAGTGTATAGTAACTTTTCTAAAATCACACATAGCCATTTCACTTATTCCAATTGATAATTTTATTACAAAACATTTTCAAAGTAATACACTTCTGTGTCAATACAACATAAATGAAACATTACACCAGCCCTTTAATTATAAATGACTGGGCAAAAACAATTTACTTCATGTACATTAACTTTAACCTATCAACTTGGTAAATTGGTATCAACTTGGTCAACTTGTCGCAGAATCAAGGAAATGACAAAAGATTTTAATGTTCAACAACGGAACAATGCAAAGCTAAGGTTAGTATATGTATTACGAACTTCTTTCAAACCAACACTCATCTAGGACTGCATACAAAATCATAAGAGGCACATCGGAATACTACAGTCCAATTCACATTTGTTTCACGACAGAAATTTGCACTTAAGAGACATTACCCGTGGACTGGCTTTAAGCCCATCAAGTTCCAGAAATACCTTCTGGAATACCTCTAGAGTGTTCTTTACTTGTTTTGGGTAGCTCAGATTGAGAGTGTATATAAGCCCCATCATTAAGGCACACGCTCTGGGCACATCAAGGTCTTCCAGGACTGCTGTTCCTTCAATCACAATTTTAGCGACGGCTGGGAGAGACACTGCTACACGTCTGGTGACTACAATCTTTACCACTTCTTCTGGGAACTGTTCTTCACCATCCTGGCAAGTAGGTTAAATGGAAACATGTCAGTATTTTATGTGCCATTTAAAAATATAACACAAAAGAATGTGAGATTCACCTACTAGCTGTTCTCTGAAGAGATCCTCTTCTTTCTCTTTCAGATACACCATCAGGCAACGGATTGCGACCTCTCTCCTCATTTCCACCGAACTCTGGAGAATAAAAAAAGCAAAACAAAACTTAAACTTACAGTTTATTAGGTGAAAAGTCAAAACTGTTACATTTATGGGACTTGCGTTGTGCCAAATATTGATTTTAAATATTTTTTTTAAAGAATTAAAGATTTAATCTTTGTAATTTCAATTTAAACTATTACATACTGGCCTGCTTTAAATGCACCCTTTGCTAGCAGTAGGATAAGGTGAGTAAAAGTAAATGTAACCTAAATTTAGAGACTATTTCAAACAGTTTTTGTTGAGTTGTGTTCTAAGGATTCAACTATAATTGTTATATATAAGATATGTGAAAAAGTACCTGTGGACAAGTCTTGTAAGGATGTGATAAACCAATAAAAGCTCCTATCCACCCTCTTTAATGTGTTTGTGTAACTTGTCTTCCTCATAAACATTTATTGTGAAGTTGATGAAGATACTTGTAAGACTCCAAATTATTAACTCAGGTTAGTCTCCTCACATTATCTGCAACATGACCAATACTTACATTAATGTATTCTAGAGTTACCAAGTTACCTTACATGGAAAGTACCTATTTAAATTTACCAACCTCAGTTTGCAATAATGTGACCAAAAGTTACATTAATGTCTTTTCAACTCACTTATGAGGTGCAAGTTTAATTTTTTCTCTTGAATCTCAGTTACCCATTAAGTTACAAGTACATCACTATAATCTTGACTTGGACAACACAAAAAACAAAAAAAACATCTTTTGAGTGATGTGCATTTTAGCAACTTTTTACTCTGTCCATCTCTTCACTTATTCACTCTTCAATAAAAGATAGCCAACAATGCTCCTAAGATAATGAATTAGATAATTAACTTTTGTTGTGTAAGATTATCTGTTATATTCAGTTTCTTTTTTCTTACCTCTTGCAGCATGTTCCTGATGTGCTCAATCTTAATTTTTGCAGCACCTCCTTTTGAAGAGGCCAGGGACATTATTCTTGCAGAATACTGGTCCAGTTTTGCCATGAATGTTGTTTCCAAGTCAACAGTGGTGATCCTTTGGAATTCGTCATTTATATATAAAAAAAGAAAAGTTATCCTTTAAATTATTTAATAAAATCACCTGTGCTGCATCAAAAAGTGCAAGCCATCTACTTTTGAAGTCACTGACAGGTGGTGCCAGATTAACAACTTCCTGTCTGTGACTCGAGAATGTTTTGGCCATTTTTTCACTGATGATCCGATTATTGTTCCTCTTCTTCACTTCATCAAGAAGTTGCAATCTTTCCTTTTCCAAACTTTCCTCTTTTACTCCTTGTGGGTGAGGTGGCAAATAGTTCACCTCAGCCTTTCTTGGCTTTTTAAGATTCTTTGAAGGTGTCTTCTCATGTGCTTGCTTTCTTTTGAGAGAGTTCACATCCAGCTCAGGGCACCCAATCCCTCTGAGTTTACTTCTGTAATTGCCCATTTTATATTTTAGTCTTTGTTGTCATCCATAGCATCCATTATAGGATCCCGGTTCTTTAAAGCATGGATGCTGTCGAACAAGTGCTTCAGCTACATCTGCCAACTGTGCGGATGTTGGGTAGGTAACATACTGAAAGATCTTTTCAGCCAATTTCTCAAGGATGTCTGGAAGAACTGGAATAAAGTTAAGTTTAGTTCCCTCCTTTTTGAAAGTTTCATTTCCTGAAGCAAGTAAAAGCTCAGTGTCATAAGCAAAGAGAGGAACAGAAAAACTGGTATGCCAGCACTGTAAACGCTGACTCAGATGTTCAGGTGAGGAAAGAATGACTGTATCCTGAGATCCAGATGAGCAACTGGTGCCACAGGACACAATGGAAGTCTCTGACATTGCTGAAGCATTGACCAAGGTCTCTGATGGAGATATAAAGGAACTGCCTACATCACTAAATGTCAGAGTAACTGTGGGGGGTTCAATAATCTGAACCACCTTGAGTGTGTCCTTGTCCTTGATATCACCTGTTGATGTCAGAGAAAAATATTCTTCTCCAAAGTCAGCATCCTTATAGTGCAAAGTAAACTTTCCATCAACCTCAAAAGTGTCTTTCACATAGATTCAAGTTCCTTCACTGTTCCAGGGATTCCATGTGGTAAGTCCAGTTTTCGAATGTTATGGACATTTTAAAGTGTACGAATATAACTTGTAATTCATCTATTTAGAATTCAGTACTTAGTTAACTCACCGAACACAGTCTAGGGCAAACACACCTCTTCTCCCACGAGGCCACAAGAATCCAGAAACTGTTGCGCACGATATGAACATATGCTACGGGGTTGCCCTCTGCTGTCTGCGTGGTCTCACACACACCTATGGCTAACCAAAGTAACCACCAGAATGACAGATTTAAATAACAGCAGAAAAAAATACATCCCTTTTTCTTTTGTAGCGTAACAACTAGCATAACACACAGAGAGACAGTCAGTTCAAAGCATGTAGCTGCCATTGTCAGACTAAAAAAATTTTTAAAAAATCTACACAGATATAGGGAAAAACAATATTGAGCACTGTATTAGCTGGCTAAAAGGACCAGCTATCTATCTAATTTTTTAAAATTAATTTTATAATGCTGAATTGCATTAATACAAATTCTTTGTAGCGTGACAAATATATTTTGCATAGTAAACTTATATAACCAGTACATATTAATAAAAGACAATAAAATAAGCAACTTACCAGGTAGTGTTGCCAAGCTCTGTTTTTTTCTGTTTCTTCTTCTGTTTTTTATGGCAGTTGTAATTATTTTTTCGTTATGGTCCAGTGTACGGGCAATTCAAACAGGAAGGATGTTGAAACTCATTTTTACTGAAACATTTAAGTTAAGGAGCTGTTTTTAAATTTTTGTGTTGCACTGACTTTTAACATCGATTAGTCAACTCACTGAAACGTGTACATGTAGACAACTCACTTTTTTTTTTTTTAGCAGAAAAATGCTTTTTTTGTTAAGTTCTACCTACAAACACCACAAATATTTTTTAGAGTGAAACCTCTTCACATATTTTTTATGGCAGTATATTCTGAATGTTAAACCCACATGGTGCAGTGGGTTTTACTAGTTAAACTACTCAAACTGAATGACACTGAGCCATGCCCCCTCCACTTAGCCATGCTCCAGCTAAGACCTGACACTCCCTACTTGACAATCGCTCGCTTGGCTTCCCTACTAGCCCTGTCTTTATACTTTTCCTGCCTACAAAGTGCCACTCCCTCCTGCTCTCTACATGACAATATTCACACCCTTATCCTCCTCTGACAACGGTGACCTCTTTCTCCCTCATTTATCCCATCCCTCATTTCCTCTCTGGCTAAGATCTGCCCTTTCCCCACAGCATACGGAGAAGCTAATGTTAATATGACTGGCGAATCTGGAGGGTGAGAATGAGACAGGCATGGAAACAAAGACAGTGAGCGACATGACCACATGCATATGTATGAATACACACATATGCATAATCCCAGAAAGGAAATAGTGTAAATACGCATAGCCTGCACAAAAAGTCTAAGCCACAGTGGAGCATAAGGTGCACACACATCTAAGAGAACGGATACAGAATGTCAGCCCTGACATTTGCGTCTCTGTCACTTGCTATTTCAGCAAAATGCAAAGGAAAAAAATGTGCGTTTCTGAGAGATTATGCTAACATAAGTGATTGTGTGATTCATCAAAAGTGGTGTGTGTGTGTGTGTGTCAGTTTATGTCTTTTTTTCTGTACACATGTGCATGGCAGTAAGCCATCAGATCCAATAAAGAGGCAAGGGAAGCATTAAAAGGCTCTGTGCCCTGTGTTCTTGAATAACTGTGATTCATGGATTTTTGTTTCATTTGACCCAAAATAGCAGGCTAGATTAATTTCACTGATTTCCACATAACAAAGGAGGAGGTAGTGTTCCTGGGAAATCCCAAAAAGTTGATTCTGTTTATCCGCACGTAGCATTTTTAGTGGAAGAAACATTTCGTCACTCATACAAATGACTTCTTCAGTCTCAGCTCAAGTTTCCCCAAACTTATAAACAGTACATTTGCATAATGACTGAAACTGGCATTACTGATAAACTATGGGCTGTGAGGTCAGTTTATTGATCATTAATATGCAGTTATCATGACCACTGATCAATGGCCATGATTACCATTCACAAAGAGTTGGGGAATGGCTGCAATTACAATTGTAAGATGGTGTACGATGTACCCTTAGAACCCTCCTCGATTCAGAGATGGTCTTTCACTTTTTACTTAAATGGCCTCCTTGACTGCCTGCTTAAACCAGCATTCCTCCCTGTCCAGGATGCGTAAATCGTCATCACTGAAAGAGTGTCCACTGGTCTGTAGGTGTGAATAGACTGCAGAGTTCTGGCCTGATGAGTTAGCTCCTCTGTGTTGTGCCATCTGCTTAGCCAGAAATTTCCCTGATATATAAATCATGGCATTCCTCCTGGTACTTAGCGTACACTATATTACTCTATTTGTGCCGGGAACCGGATCTTTTGGGTGGACCAATATTTGATGTAGCGTGTTTTGGGGTTTGAAAGCCATGAGATGCCAGAGCCAGAGATGCAGTGTTTAGAGAAAATGTGTCTCAGCTGTTCCCTGGCCGCTGTATATGTGGGGATGGTGTTAGCTTTGTGTTGTAGTGTCCTGATGACCAACACCATTCCCACAGATACAGAAGCTAAGGAAACTGGAAAACATTATATCAAGAAGGACCTGAGTAAATCTGGTTTTCCCAGCTGGACATTTGCCAAAGTTGAGAAGGCAGCTAATTGTCCAGGTGATCCAGGAGAGAAGAAGGACAACTTCTGCCTAGGTGAAAACCTTTACTGATCCTTTATGTGTCAGAAGTATCAGAACAGCTGAGACACATTTTCTCTAAGCACTCTGTATTTTTTAAATTAGCAACCCAAAATTGGTAAAGATCAAGTGCTAGATTCTGTACAGCAAATATGATGCAGGGGAGTGTTCTTCGTTTGATGAGAGTATATCCAACTTCTACAATTGGATTTACTAATCTCTAATACTAATCTTCTACAGTATAGTAAAATACTTCTACCATGTATTAGACCAAAGTCTTACAGAGGTAGTTCATGAAGAAGAGTCATTTAAGTGTTTAATTCACAGCTTTTACTTCAACCTGTAATAAAGCCACAAGGTCTAAACAATATGGTGATGTTATGTATTATTATGATGTATAGTGGCATGAACAGTGCCTTTACCCAGCGCAGAAACATTAGTAAATGAGCCTTTATGGGAGAGATTGTCCAGATCAAGATCTGATTGTCGGTATGCTGTATCATACCAAGCAGTTTTTTTTTTCTTTACAGATGGTGCATGCTCTGTTGATGTTATTATCCTCCAGCACCTATCTAGAATTTGTTTCCAAAGGCAGCCATCTAAGCAAAGGAGCCGAGGTATTGTGTCCACTAACAACTTTGTGCAGCTGCAGCTCTTACCAGTGGATTCCATGGCATTCCCAGGTGGGAAGAAATTAATAACCCCTCCAGCCCTCCCGGGGTCCGCCCCATGGTATCCTGCCAGTGCTCAGAATGCCTTCCTAAGGAGTTGTCCAGTAGGCCTCCTAGTCAGGTGCCCATACTGCTGGCAGGTTTCTAATTTCATTCTTTACTGATGGTGCATGCTCCGTCACTGTCATGGGTATGTCAGAATGAAGCCATGAGGAATATTAATGTAAATGTGATCTATATCTGCGAAACAGAATGTTGTCACTAACAGACTGATGAAGACAGCTCTTGAAAATGTTAAGCTTGACTTTCATAGGGGTTTTAATAGATTTGTGAAAAGTGATTTTATTATACTTGATCTGATCACATTTCTGGATAATCATGTTCCACCTGATTTTGCTTGCTAATACCAGTAGGTAGATTTACAAACATAGCAATGTATATTATAATATATCAGAAAAATAATTTAATTCTTCATAGAACTGATAGTGAGTAACCTTTAGTGATAAATTTAACTGGTTAACAGATGGTTTGACAGTATCACAGAAACCCCTAGTAAATTTAGGGCTTGCAGGTGCTGTGGTTCAGTAAACCAACTCACCTACACTAAAGCACTATGCTGAAATTAGGTTTGGTGAGCAAGAATGCTGTGTTTGGGTAGTTAGCATCAAATAAACATAGTTTCGCATATACGTATTCACAGGGTCTGTTTAGTTAGTCACTCTGGTTAACCACTGGAGACTATCTTCACATGCTCCCCACTGGTGTTAACCCTTCCACTTCTGGAAACTTTGACATTAATTAGCATTTAAAATACATTTAGGAAACACGCCTCCTTCCTTTTCCTTCTTGGAAGCAGGTTCATTAAAGTATATCACCCACTGCACTAATGCAGCACAACTGCTGTGACATATGGCTAGCCCACCCATTTAGGCAGAGAGAAAGAGCCACATACCAACATCCAGATATGTGTTGCATTTGTAAATGTGAGTGTGTGTGTGTGTGTGTGTGTACGTGTGTGTGTACGTGTGTGTGTGTGTGTGAGAGAGAGAGAGAGAGAGAGAGAGAGAGAGAGAGAGAGAGAGAGTGTGTTTATATGTGCTTGTTTGCTTGTGAGTAAGGTAGAATCAAGCCAACCTCTAATTACCTAGCTACTCATTAGTGCCCAGGAGCCAGCTTGCTATTGGCAGAGGCTAAGTCCATGCAGGCAGCCAGGGTGACATGTTAATGGTGTAATTGTGCTGACCCATGTACCTTGATGGTTGATAATTACCTTCTCCATGTATTTATAATGTGAGGGATTAAAAAGAGAAGGGCAACTAAAAAAACAGGTAAGATGGATCCTGAGACACCTGTGGGAGGTTCACAGGGTGCAGTTTAGTGGCTTTGACCAAATAAAAGTGCAAAGAAAAAGCCTGGTGTGTGTTCCACAGCTGATCCAAAAATGCCAAAGCATAATACTAATTTCACCTCATATTCTATATATATTTAGAAGGAAAAACATTGATTTGATAAAGATAATTATCTGTTAATGGTTGAAAAAAAACCCAACCCCATTTTATCAAAACATTGATACACATAGATGAGGAAATAATAACTATTGCAATCATTTGCTTCACAACTTGCTAAAAATGTATTGGAAAGATTCAGGATTTTCAGCACAAATAAAAATTTTGTAATAATTTGTGTGAGGTTCACTTTAATAGTCACTGAGAGACTTAATTGAAGAATCCCACCCCATACAAAATCCCATACATTGCATTGGCTTGCTAAGTAACAATGATTAGGCATTATAATTCTACTTGTCTGAACACAGACTGAACCCTTTAATAGGGCTTTATGGGTTTTAACTGTCAAGCTCATAGTTTTACACACTGAAAATTTGAATAATGCTCACTAAGCCAGCCAATGATAAGCCCTCAGTTTTGAGCCTCATATAACTAACCACTGTATCCACTTAAGTTCAGAAACTAGTGGGGTAAGAGGCCTTATGGGATTAGGAGGTGAAATTTCATACCAGAAACTCTGTTGACAGTGCACACCAAGATCCAGCCTATGGGTCAAGTGGATGGGTTACTATGAATATAACAAATATAATAATAGCCAGGGGTGACCAGTCATGTGCCAAAGAGCATTGAGCCAGCCATCTGCAGGTTTTCATTACAACTAAAGCCTTGACTGATTAGCACTCTTTCAAGTAGCAGGGGGGAACCCTTCAAATAAATAACCTGTGGGATCAGTAAGAATAAAAGCCAAGTTTTGTGGCACATGGTTGGTCAGTCCCGCTGAACAGTATTAGATATTACTATGGACCTTACATACAATAACCGTGCTGTCATAATGATGAATGTTGGTTACAATGCTGACCTTGATGGGGAAAACAACTTAAATTACAAATCTCTGCGGACCTGCAGAGGCACTAGCAATACTAATAATAGCACCAGATTTACCCCAATTCCAGTACACCCATGTCGCTTAGTAATGCAATGCATGAGTCTGAGTATCGGTATTGTAGGTGGACTCCCATTGTTTCTTTTAGCGGTATCTTAGGAGAAGAGGAGCTGTTTCTTCAATGATTGCATAGCTATGTTGTCAATATGCGAGACATGACATGATGTCAGTTGTATAAGTCATACTCCTCCTTCGTGCTTTATATCAGGCACCACCAGAAATTCTTACTGAAAAATGATTGAATTTTTCATCAGTTGTACCTGGACTGATGAACAATCCAACATTTGCAGCACTGGAGTGCTATATGGCAGATAGTTTCCCTAATGATAAATTGAACAGTTAATTTTCCCTAACTTTTAACGGAACAGTTAGAATACAACATGCAGCCAGTTGATTGCTTTAATGGAAGAGTATGCGTTCTGACACCTAAATAAGATGGCTAAAATCCTTTGTTTTCTTGAAATGTCACAGGGTTGGATCACTGCACATGAAAAATCCATACTAAGGAAAAATAATCAGTAGGCTTAAATAGGTGATAGGTGGGTATAAATAAAGGGCAATGAAGTACTTCCTGTAGGTTTACAACCCCTAGTAGCTTGATTGGATAATGTGGGGATCCTCAACCTAGTCTATGTCCCTGCTACTGTCATGATCAGTCAGAATAAATGAGTCCAGACAATGGAGCACACTTATTCCCTGGTGTGTCAGTGTCATATCCACTTACTTTAAAAAAAAAGTGTTGGGTGAGTGGAACAATTGCATTTGCTGGTTAATCCACTGAAGGTGAAACAAAGACTGCTTTGTGTGTTGGTATCTTAGAAGACCAAAAGCAAAATATTTCAAGTCTGTATAAAGACTTCAGGACTATATAAAGACTCTACAGTGTCATCCACAGGTGAGCAGGCTGTCTTTAATATTATTATTAGAAAGTTTTATTTTACTGACACATGAATTAAAGTATTTTGTCACATCCAACTCATTTGGTCAAGACCCTTAATCTGCAGATTTTAATGCACTGGGTGTAGTTAGAAATGTTTTTTCCTACATGCAAGGTAATGATCCAGAGTAGAATACTGTAGGAAAAAAACCCAAAACAACAAAACAAAGCAAAAAAACCCAACTTTTTTTGTTGAAGTTTTTTGGACCTCCCAACACAGCTAAAAATGTGCCCAAGGGTACCCAGTGTATCACACCAAGGTGTCTTGTCTGAACATTACTTAGTGACAAGTTCAGAGTGAACCTCTCTCCTTCACTGCATATTTTATGGATGGGCTAAAGCCACAGGGAGAACGATTACTCATTTGGAGCAACTCTCTAAATAACTAATAAGCATTAACAACTTAAGCTATACTGTACAGATAAAAGATATGTGCCACCTACATATTGCACCTACAGAAGCTGCTCAGCCAGAGAAACTGATTCCACGAAGTGGTACACAGTTTTTGTGTTAATGTTGATCCCAGCAAAGATTTGAAACTCTGCCGTTTTTGAGTCAGCAGAGAAATGGTGATTTTTACACACTATTGGCCTCAGCTCTTGTCAACCCAGCTCTGTGCCTTTATGTGGTCTGCCATTGCATAGCTGTGGTTACCAAACAGTTCTACTTTGCAATGATACATCTTACAGTTGATTAAGAAATAAAGAAGAGTGAAAAAATTAACAAACTGACTTTTTTGTGTCTGACTAGCAGCCTAACTAAACAGGGAAGGGAAAAAGTGAGGCAGAGACAGTATAACAAGATACAAGATGTAAGAGTAACTTAGAAGGCAAATATAGAGAGATGATGGAAAGAATTCAATTTATTTATTTATACAGCGCCAAATCACAACAACAGTCGCCTCAAGGCACTTTATATTGTAAGGTAGACCCTACAATAATACATACAGAGAAAAACCCAACAATCATATGACCCCCTATGAGCAAGCAATTTGGCGACAGTAGCAAGGAAAAACTTCCTTTTAACAGGAAGAAACATCCAGCAGAACCAGGCTCAGGGAGCCCCGACCGGCTGGAGTGAGAGAAGGAAGACAGGACAAAGACATGCTGTGGAAGAGAGCGAGTGATTATATGATTCAATATAATCAAGTATGATTCAATGCAGAGATGTGTATTAACACATAGTCAGTGAGAAAGGTGACTGAAAAAGATATACTCAATGCATCAGAGGAATCCACCACCCACCTACACCTATTGCAGCATAACTAAGGGAGGATTCAGGGTCAGCTGATCCAGCCCTAACTATATGCTTTAGCAAAAAGGAAAGTTTGAAGCCTAATCTTAAAAGTAGAGATAGTGTCTGTCTCCCGAATCCAAACTGGAAGCTGGTTCCATAGAAGAGGGGCCTGAAAACTGAAGGCTCTGCCTCCCTTCTACTTTTAAATACTCTAGGAACAACAAGTTCGTACAGTCCCCAACTGTCCCCAACTAAAATGAGCTTCAAACACATGTTTGTAACTGTAAGTGTGTAATTTTCTAAACTCTCTTTTACCATGGACACTGGCAGTCCACAGAATTGCATAGTACCAGTATTAGTAGACTTTCACAGTCCTTCATTTCCAGTTTAGAGTGTAATAAAAAGCATTGATAGAATTGACTCGGGGGTAACGCTCAACACTTTTAAAGGAAACCAATGAAGACCATTGAAAACTCAGGCACACCTATTTCAACATGAGAAATGGTGGTGAGATTAGAGAGAGAGAGAGGTTTACCGTTATTTGAAAAACAATATTTAAACGAAGGAGAACTTCATGTTCTTTACTTCAAGGACATTTGTATACACGTGCATTACAATTTCTGTTACATGTGCCATTGCGCACTGATAAAACTCCACACTTGGTATTTTGGTAAACTATGCACATTATTTTAGAGTCATTCAATAAAGCTCATTGTTCCAACAAATCCCTGCTTTATATTCCTGTATAACCTTGACTGCCTCTGCATTGAATGCACCAATTGGGGATCCAGGGACTCTCTCTGTCATTAGGAGCTGTTACACAGTAAATCTGGAAACTAGATTGCAGGGCATTGAGCTGTGGCAGGGTTCAGGAAGGTAGCAGCAAAGGCAGGATTGACAGCATTGGCAGTTAAATCAAACAGATGAGGCTGAAATACAAATATTTGACTGGAATTCAATTGGCTTTTGATCAGACTCAATATGAGGTGTTATAAATCAAGCTACTTGGGGGAGGAGAAGGAAAGTAATAGGATGGGCAGTGCCCCTCTGTATCACCACAGTGACAAACAAATTTCAGGTTATTAGCAGATAATGCATTAGGTGATAGAGGAGAAAAGGTTGACTGAATGAGATAAAATAAAGAGTGAGGGAGTGAATAAATGAATATATGCAGATATGCAATGCCGGTGGGAGTGTTTGGAGGAGACAGGAAGACATGGAAGCAAGGTGAAAGCTGATCAAGGATGACGTAGCATGACACCTTTGATGCAGCCACTAATAAGTTGATTTTGTTTTGATCTGACTTCGATTTTGACCCAAAAGAAGGTGATGAGGGAAAACTGTGAATACTTACTTCAAAGACAAGCATGAAACATCAACACCAAAAGGTGAACTAAATTAGCAAGATGGGGAAAACACAGTGAAAGAAGCAACTTGCCTGAAATCACGGAGAAGTGAAGATTATCTTAGAGTGATTGATTAACATGTCTTCATTAAGTTTAAGCAGCAACAAAGACATCACTGAGCAACTTAGTGAGCCCTCCATTTCTTACGCCTACACCTATAAGGCTGTTAATCATGAATCAATCACAGTATTTTAAAATTGTGAAGTCAAACAGATTCATCTGTGTTCCCCAAGTATTTTTGTGTATTGCAAGAATTAATATGCTTATGTTAGAGTAAACTCATAAAAAGACAATAAAATATCATCTTTAAAAAAAATAAATAAATAATATGACAACAGATTTGTGAGATCAATTAAATCTTCAGAGATCAGTCAGTTTAAAAGGAAAACAGTCCACACATGATAGATACTTTATGGGCTAATCAGGGAAAATACAACAAAATAAATAAGTAATTTCACTTTTTATTTTACTACATGTTGGTAAATACAGTCTTAAACTACTGTAAATGTTGTACAAAGTATCATGTCTACATGTAAATCGTGTTCATGTTGCAATTTAAATTAGTAGGACCCTCCTCACTGCATCTCTGACTGGACTATTAAAACTAACCTAATGTTGTGTCAAAATTCTTACTCAGTTATTGGTTTAAGTACAACTCTCCTTCAAATGGATTTTAGCAGACGTGTCAAGTGGTGGAAACTAGTCATTAACCTGTAATAACACCCCTGTTTTATAAATGGCATATGAAATGCTTTTCTTTTCTACTTGAGTAACATGTCTCAGTCACTCATTCACTTTTTTTCTACATCTAAGTGTTTACCCAAGTTTATTTTGGCATGCAGACTGGAGCAGCCAGGGGTCAAACCTACCACTCTTCTGATTAGGAGAAGCCTGCTCTGCCTCCTGATCCTCAGCCACCCCAGCGAAACAAATCTAGTTATTTAGTACCAGGTTGTCCAAAAACATGAATGCGTGATTGGAGAGGGGTGACCATCATTCGACCGTCCCCCCAGCCCAGTCACGATCAGCTCTCATTCACCAGCAAGAATAGGCTAGTTATCTAAGACAAACTGAAGATCTACAGTACTACGGTATCACTGCAGCAGGATTCTGACTCTGAGGCTTTTAGTCACAATCCCGCAGACAGTAGCTTCACACCACTGGCTCTTCAGCCAAAAACATACACCAAATGTCTGGACTAGTTCTTGTACTGAGCAGGAATGCTATTGCAACAATACATCATTAGTATGGTAAAATTAACCTCTCTTCCAACAGTCAACCTGACATCATCCAGAAATCTAATCAGTTTGATATTTGTCCACACAGATCTTCGTTTTGTCAAATATTTCCATTGCAGTTTCTCAGATATGTCAGCAATTAACCCTACAATGTCTGTGGCATCCAGCTGCTACTAAGTGAACACAGATCAGAGGGTTTTGGTATGTGCATAGGCCTGTGATATGAAACCACAAACAAACACAGCAAGCAAACAATAATGCAACTGTGAATGAACAAAAAATATTGGTGGCCAATATGGCCCATTAATGTCCAGCAGGATACCCCCACCGTGTTCAAACGAGTAAACATATTGCTGAAGCCTTTGAACTGATATATTCATAGGGTTACATGTGAAATAATGTCTCTTTAGTAGAGTCCCAGCCGTGAGAAGGACATATCTGAAATTGTTTTCCTGGGAAGATAAAAAGGCAAAAACTTAAAACGTACAGCGTCATTACAGTATACATTGGAGCTGGTTTGTTTTTGTTTTTCAAAAACCTGGATGATCATAAATATAAAGCTGCAGTCTTGGATCAACACACAGACAGACACGAAACACACCCCTGTTCTCAACACACTTTGCATGTACTAACCATGCTGCCCCACATTTCAACCTTTCTAATTAGGCAACATTAGGTTTGTGTTAGTTGTGATTATTCTAATAAGGTAATAGTGAATTATCTATCAAAGACTACACTCTAGTACAATGGTGGCTTCTCAGTTATTGTGTATTGCTTTGCAACATTGTTATTTATTGAGTTGCAACGCCTGGGTCTAGGGCCCAAATATTCTAGACAAACTGAGGCACCCCCCCCCCCCCCCCCAAAAAAAAAAAACAAACAAACAAACAAACAAACCCCAAAACAAAACAAAACCCAAAAACTGTTGCCATGAACATGAAACAAACATGGCTAGTTCATGTTTTCTCCACGTTATCATTTATTTTGATCCTATTATTATTATTATTATTATTATTATTATTATGTGTTATAGTGTAATAGAACTAGAAATTAATGGCTTTTCCCCCCCTTTTTCTTTTAAAACGTCAAGTTCAGCAGTCTGGGCATGTGGTTTTTGTTACCTTAAATGATAACATAATTTATTCATGTATTTCAATTCCAATGTCAAGCTTGCTTTGCTCTGAATATATCACTGGTTAAACAGACTTAATAAAATAGACCACAAAGCCAACCAAACTGCGTTCCTTAAATAACCTATTCTTAAAAGTAGTTGCCTACTGAGGCTTTATGTAGCATTTATATCCAAGTACTTTTCATGCTATTGTGAATTATTAGCAGATTAACAGAAACATTTTAATAATACACATAGAAAAGACATGTGTCTATATTTCAGTTGTTAAATAATACGTACAAATAAATAATGATAATCTATACATGCAAGAATAAAGCTCTGTGCTCTGATTTTTTTATAGACTCTTCTGAAAAGACAACTGTGTTGTGCAAGTGACAGTTGAGATAACGCATGATAATGAACATTCAAAGTGACAGTGAAGGGGCTGATTTAGACTCTTCACAGCCTCGATGAGAGATGCTGTTTATCTGTCAAGTGGACCTCAACATCTGGTCCGGATGAAAGAAGAGATGAGATGAGATGGGAACGAAAGGAAAGAGAAGGAGTGCGAAGTGGCAACAACACTAATTCATCTTGATGTGCTGGTTAATTCAGTGGTGAAACACCACAACGGTCACTGTTTGTTTGATAAATAAATTCAAAGTAAGCAATTAATTTCATACCATTCATTTTATGGAATTGTAAGTCTTTTTTTATTTAATTATCGGGTAGCAAGGCTATATTATGGCTATAGCATTACAAAGTTATTCCACAGACTATACTGTTGCATTGTTTTCTTTCTCTCTGTCTTACTTCCTATTGTGTATTTCTGTTATTTTTTATTGTGTTATTCCAGTTCTCCTGGACTCTGGCATTGCCTTTTTAAAGAGTGTGTTAGGTGATGCAGATTCACAGCGGCTGAGTTGACTCTTTTCTCAGCAATAGACTCTATTCAGCCAACTAACTAACAATCATGTGTAATACAATCAGTCTAACTGTACTGATCCACTATGCCAAAGAAAGAAAATAATGTTTATTTCCATTTTACTATAGCCCTAACATGATTTACTTTATGGGTATCACTTTTTTTATTATTTTAGAAAACAATACATTTTTGATATTTTGCTTGGACAAGAGAAGATGGAGCAGATTACCTGAGATTAAAAGGAACAAAATACTGGTTATTAATGAAACTGTGACATTCCCATTCCCTTTGCAAAGTAATTCCTCTCATTTAGCCAGCTGCAGCCACTGCTTATATTTTGCCAGTTTGTTATTTTCAGTCCCCCTGGTGTGATTAACTAAAATTAAACCAGTGTTTTTCTTAGTAAAATTAGTCTATTCATTTTGCTATAGTTCAAACAAGAATTTTTGTTTAAAAGAAGGCATACTTTTGGCCAGATAGCTATCTGAAACTCCAAGCTGGTGGCTTTTTACAACTTTAAAAATCACTGCTAATCCAACTCGAAAAAACTTGATAACATTTCAACAAGAATGTCAAACTAAATGCAATTTACCTTTGCCTTACAAAAAGTTAGGTTCAGTTCAGTTGACAGCAAGACAAAGCATTGAAAACATTCAAAATACAGTTTACACTTGACATTTTATGTTTTGCTGCCAACCCCATCCACAACACTACAGTGCTGAGCTTCTCTGCTGATACTCCTGTCAGCCTTTTCAAACTAGGAGCATGCCAGCTGCTCCTCTGGATGATACGCAGACTATAGGTGAGTACCTCCTATAACTACACTTGAAATTATGTCAATCATCCATTTAATCGCAGCATTTTACCATCCACAAACAGATTTAGTCTTTGAAAGTGATTTCTAGACAATCGTAAAAGGCCCGGAGAACAGATTCGTCATGCTAGACCTATATCTTTCATTCTACATACTGACAAAAGATTTATTTATTTATTTTAAATTTGAAGAACTTGGAGCAAAAGAGTTCTTCTTTTACACAGGATGTGAAGATGGGTCATAAAAGACTTTTTTTTTCTTATGGTGAAGATGGGTTCCAATATTGCACACCCACATTTGAAGGTCACACACAGCTTGAACTCACATTTTCTAGGAGAGCAGCACCTCGTTGCCCTAGGTACTTTGAAGACAAAAAGTGAAACTGAAAAACCCTGTTAGCAATCATACAGTTGGCATGATGAGAAAAAGAAAATATGAGTTATCAAAATCAGTGAAGTGTGTCTTCATATCAGGCTGAAATTACCTTTGTATAATATCTGTGACCACCTGATTCTCTCATCTTTTGCTGACCCACATACATACTCATATAAACTTTTGATAGAAAGAGCATCGGCTCTCACATTTAAAAATTTTCCGTCTTTTCACTGAGATTGTCATCAGCTGCAATCTCACGATACCTGTTCATTTTTTGACAGTGACGAAGAAGCCGGTGCTGTTGGTAATCATGTTCTTAAGGTTGATTGCTTCTCTGATGGAGCTTGTGGCAGTATTTAAATAAGTAGCTTGTCTTGAGGTTTCAAAGTCTAGCTGTAATTCAAGCTGTGTCTGAACTTCAATGATGCTTTGCACTCATAAAATCTGAACTCTCCATCTATTTAATTCAGCTTTGCTCACAGTTTGATTTTCAGCTCCATCTGTTCAAAAGACAAATATTCTTGTAGCTCCTGTGTCTCCAAATCTAACCATGAAGTTGATATAGCATGAGCCTATCATTTATTCCCCAACTGTAATTTATTCTCTACCTTCACCTTTTCACCACTTTCAGAAGTCATCACCACCCAGAGAATTGCACCTAGGGACGGCATACAAAAAAAAATCAAAAGAAGCCCCTTGTTTTTTCATCATATCCTTTGGGGTATGTTGAGTAACCACAGGAAAAAGTAATATGTGTTTCTCTGTGAAAGGGTTAAGC
Source organism: Pelmatolapia mariae (assembly GCF_036321145.2). Taxonomy (NCBI): domain Eukaryota; kingdom Metazoa; phylum Chordata; class Actinopteri; order Cichliformes; family Cichlidae; genus Pelmatolapia; species Pelmatolapia mariae. Next base: position 37,982,582 of record NC_086232.1, read on the forward strand.
CCTGTCTCCTAAAAACCTGAGGGCTATTTTAAATGAAGAGGAGAAAGACTGAGGTGTTCTTCTCCTGCAGGGCTGAAGGGGTTAAACATTTCACTGAGGTTGGGATGCCTGTTTGATTCGCCTCAATGAGCTGGTGTGAGTCTATGGCTGATGATGAGTGTGTATGCTCACTTTATGTGTGTTTTGTATGAAAGAACTGAAGTCTATCTGGTGTTGCGTCTGAATGTATGTGTGTTCCTGTTTGCAATAAATACACAGACACTTGAGCATCGCCCCCTGGGTCTTCTCGCTTTAGTGCTTCTCAGACTAGCTAAGCCCCCTGGAGCCAAACATCTAACTGGATCTGTCAATATTGACACAAACGGAACACACTTTCTCCATATTTTCCGTTACAGAATATAATCCTTCATGTTCAAAACTTTACATTGGAATAAACTGCTTAAACTGCCATGCATTTTTATTCCCCAAAACAGATAAATCCTTGACCTTGTCAAATATATTCTCTTATACACTGCCAATTAAGAAATACAATACTCACCTTTGCCATGCTGTGATGTCTAGGCTTTATATGTATGTATGTAACAAAAAAAAAAAAAACAATAAAAAAGGGGCATTGTCAAAGTCTAATCTGTGCTTGCATAGTTCCCAATATGAAAGTTGGATAAGTTATTTATCTGCTGACAAGATAGAGTTTAGATAATATAAATTAAATGGAATGAAAACTTTATTTTATGGAATAAAAGTAAGTATGGTTTATTTATAAAGTGTTTTTTGCAGACATATAGTCAACAAGCACAGTGCAACTAAATAGTCACAATCAATAAGATTATGAAACTTGCAAAAAGAGTTTGTTCAAATCAAAATGTATAAAATAAAGCTTGAAGCAGATAAAATAAACCAGCTGCAAATGTCTGTCTATTTCTGAGTTTTCAAAGCTGTTATTTCAGTAAAAAAAAAAAAAAAATAAAATAAAATCTGTAAAAAAAATATCCAAACAAACAAAAAAGTGGTAATGTTTTTTAAAGATGCAACATGTTGTCTCATCTACCTCTTGGTGAAAACCATTCCGGTTCCAGTTCAACAAAGAATTTGAAAATGCAAGTGCAATTTAGAAAAGCCAAGGACTTCAGAAGTCTTTTACTTGGATGACATGACATGTTCAGTATTCTGAAATATCTATCAAAACTTCTATTCGACATGTAAGTTAAAAAACCAAAACAAAACAAACAAACAAAAAAAAAAAACGAAATGAGGAAAATGGCCAGTGTCCAGAAACAACAAGCTTGCTATTACACAACAGCACAACGGATAACAACAAACAAAACATTTGGGTGGATTCATTGTTGATGATGTTCTTGAATCCTTGTTGACTGTTACAACAACAATAAAAGCTTTCCAAGTATCTCATCTGCATTATTGACTGTGTCTGTTTCACCGCTACGCACACGAACAAAGAAATGTGGGTTCCCATTAGTCACTCTGCTGACTTGGCTTCTGAGGACAACCAATAATTTTTGTTTATTGTGTTTTTTTAAATACACAAAGTTGTAGTTTGTGTATTTAAGTATTTTAGTTTAAATACGCTAATAAAAAGTTTAATCGTTTTCAGATGATAGCTGATTTGTTTCAAGATTGCATTTTCTCAAAGGCAAACTCTTTTTTTGCTTTCCACACAGACAACAAGTGACAACAGTCCTGCTCAAACACGATTCAACAGAAACTGGACAACAAGTACTTTCGGTACCAGAAATCATGTCCCATTCACATAGATTATGTATATTTGAATGAAGATATCTGTTCATAGTGATGAGTAGTAAAACAAACAAACAAAAAACAAAGAAAAAAAGAGGCCTTCAATTCAAAATTGCAAAGTTACTGAACTCTTTAAAAATAAAGATATAGATATAGCATCTCACAAAGGGACTTTGTGACACCAGTGTCTCTGTTCGAGCTCTCAATTTGGATTAGCCGTCTGCCCAATCTCTTGCTATACAAAGGCCTCATTTCTCCTTTCATCTCTGGTACCTCCTTGCACATTTTTATTCTCTGTAAATAAACTCTTCAAATTCATCTCCTGTGCTGTGTACTGCATTAGTCATCTGGTCCTGGTGAAACTTAACGAACTAAAATGGAAATTAGTAGTCTTTGTGAACTATAGCATTGACTGCTTGTTATGTCCCACTAACAGTCCTGAGAAGAACACTTTAAAATGTTGGTATCCCCTCACAAGCAAAGGTCTGTATTCACAGCAATAATATTTACCGCCTCTTGCTGTCAGTCAGAGTATTATCCAATCAGACAGTGACATATGGTGTGAAATAAGGCCTTTGTCTTGTGAGATCTAAAGATAAGAATCGTATTTCCATTAAATCAATGAGCTGTGTGCTTTACTGCAATGAATAATGCATCACCTCTTCAAACCTGCTTCTCTCACTCCTATACTTTCTCACTCACCTCTCTTGCTCAATGTTTGCAATGCTTGCCGTCGTACAGTGTCTCAAGTGTTTTTGTACCTTTGCACTTCATAATAAAGTGAAGGTCTTGATCCCTCTGCTCAAGTGCTACTTCATTTTCTCTTAATGATCCTCCCAGGTTGACTGATGAGGACAGCACAGTTGTGAACCAGAGATGTCAATGATATGGCCTTTGAAATGATGCACCATATAAAAACTGCTAAGTAACTATTTATGCTTTACGCTCTCAAAAATGTCTCTTGGATATTGAGTGAAAAAGAGACTCAAGTGGATGCAAAACTGCCTGAACACATACTGTGTACTGGCACTGAAGTGGAATCCTTGCAACACTCCACATTAAACCAACTACTATAGCTTTCATTCTCTTGTCTGTCTCATCTTCAACACTCCCACCTTACCAGATCCATTAGCCCCATTAAGTCCCATTCACTGTCTCCCCTACTGTGAACTTAAACCAAGCCGACATCCTTTACGCCCGTTCCCCCTGACAAGGCTGCTGCAGACACAATGGGCCTCGTCCCACTTCCTTAATAACTGTGTATAGAAGTCTACAGGCGCGTGTAAAGCCCTATTGATCCCCTGTAGAGAGGCGAGACTAGCAGTCCACTGTGGTGTGCAGCGTTGACCTTGTCTCCCTCCATGTAATTAATTAAAACTTCACAGCAGGACTGACGGCTGATGGATCACCCTCTTGTTGATTGTTACTGTTGTGTTAATCACACACAGATAGACACACTCATACACAGACACACTCGGGGAACTGAGGTGTGTCCATTCGCACCATGTTGACAAGTAGTGGGGAACACTGACGTAAAAATGCTAATGTTGTCGTTTGTTAATGGCGATGCCAGCAGTGCAGAAAGGTGTTTGTGACGTGCGAGTGTGTGTGCGGAGTGATAATTGCATGTTCAATTAGAAAAAAGAAATAAAGAAAAAAAGAAAAACAACATTCGCTCCCCTATTGCCATCTTCACACTCACTAAATGTGTATTTGTGTTTTGGCGTTCAATTCCTTATCCTTCCCACACATAACAGCCCTCTGTCTACCTGTGTCTTTGTACTCTATCCCTTACCCTCCCTTCATCCCACGCAGCCAACCAAAACTACAGTGTGTCAGCCCCGTTTCATCATTTTCTGTTCACTTTTTCAAAGCAAGATCCCTTTTTTCTCCTCTTCTTGCTCCCCTCTCCAAGCCACACTGAAGCCATTTGCACAGGCACTGATCTGATCTAGGCCCACAGAAAAATTTAGCTTTTGGATTAATATTGCAGATGATACATTTAACATCAGTCTTCAGCAATCCAGTGTGACTGTAGCTACTTGTAAGGAAATATGTGACTTTCAATATCAACTTATGAATCCTTCTGTATTTTTTTCGTTTACTCTATTTCTCACTTTATCAGATGTACTGAGAGAGAAAACTGGAGCTTCCTTCAATCATACTTTCTCATGCAGTGTCGCTTTGATAAGGCGAGAGGATATCAAGATCCGAAAGAAAAGTGTCTGGCAGTAAACAGAATGACTCTGGCTCTAACAGCCGTTTCTTAGCTTCATTCTTAATCAAAGTTTATTCGGTGTCTGCAATCTATACTAATCGACTGTCCTCTATATAGATATGAACAGAGAGATCATGAGGAAGTGTGTTGAGAGTTTTTACAAATATGACTAAACCTTATACATGAACTGAAGCTGTGATAAAGACGATCAAAAAGTGGATCACTTTCTGATTGTCTTGCAGCAAGAATATATAATTTGACAAGATATACAGACCTAATCAGACTATCTATAACTGACTGAAACTTTAGTCTTTTGCCAAGGGGTTTTACACCGATGAAGTGTCAGAAATACAAATACAGTAACACAATAAAAAGGCCTTGTGAAGACAATGGCAAAAAAACAAACAAAAAGAAAAGAAAAAAAAAAAACCTAAAACATAATAAAAAGCTTGCTTAATACAGTGCACTTATGCAGAGTAACGAAATGTAGCAAAATGCAATAACTATGTTGTTAATTTACTGTTTGGTACATGCAGCCAAAGAGCAACAGGACACAAATGAACAATAACTGTGATATAGTTATATAATCTAATTTTTCACACATTGTCAATGTCAAGCAATAAAATACTGGTATGTTATGTGCTCATTGTGAACATCTTAGCTTTTAGCTGAAAGTCGCAATAACCCTACAAAAAGCCTCACAGACCTACTAGCACAAAAATGGACTGTAATTTTGTTGAAGATAATTTCATATTGTTTATTCCTTCAGCTATGTTGGTTACAGTATCATTTCAGTAATTTATTTGACCAACTAAAATTCCTCGGTGAAGATTACAGGAAGATAATGCCATTACTACAACCACACAAAACTATCCATCCATTTTCATCCGCTTATCCAATTCAGGGTCATTGGGGGGCTGGATCCTATCCCGGCTGGCATAGGACGAGATACACCCTGGAGAGGGTATCAGTATATCACAGGGCTAACACAAAGAGGCAGACAACTGTTCACACTCACACCAATGGGGGTATTTGGAATCATTAATTAACCGAAACCCAGTAACCGCACATCCTTGGACTCTGGGAAGAAGCCAAGTACCTGTAGAGAACCCATGGAGCCTGGGAAGAACGTACAAATGTCACACAGTAGAAATTTGCATTTGTCTTTATAATTGGTTTTATTGTGATTTCAGTGTTTATTTTTGTGTGTAGTTTTTATGTGCATGATTTTATTCAGATACTTGTATTGCACTTTTTTAGTGTTTTATATGACAGTGTTGTAATCCACTGTGGACTGGCTGGGCTAATTGGCTACCAGGCACCTGTTAGGGCCCTAGATAGGCGCTGAGGTGGCCTATCAGCTAGTGAAAGGACCTGTTTAATGAAAGCTGGTTGAGCACAGCTGCATTGAGCTGCGGTGCTGCATTGAGCTGCGGCCGCAAGGTGGTTGGTGCCTGTCATGCTGGTAATCCCCGAACCAAATGGTGGACACCAGAGGTGAAGGGAGCCACCAGGCTGAAGAAGGAGTCCTATCGGGCTTGGTTAGCCTGTGGGACTTCGGAGGCAGCTGACAGGTACCGACAGGCCAAGCGGAATGCGGCTCGGGCAGTGGCTGAAGCAAAAACTTGGGTGTGGGAGGAGTTCGGAGAGGCCATGGAAAAAGACTTTCGGACTGCCTCGAAGAGATTCTGGAAAACCGTCAGGCGTCTCAGGAGGGGAAAGCGGTGCTCTACCTGCACTGTGTATAGTGCTGGTGGAGCGCTGAAAATTGTCTGGCGGTGGAAGGAATACTTTGAGGACCTCCTTAATCCCACTGACATGTCTTCCGAGGAGGAAGCAGAGTCTGGGGATGAGGGGAATGACCCGCCAATTTCCGTGGGCAAGGTCACTGAGGCAGTTAAACAACTCCTTAGTGGCAGAGCCCCTGGTGTGGATGAGGTCCGCTCCGAATTCCTGAAGGCTCTGGACGTTGTAGGGCTGTCCTGGTTGACACGCCTCTGCAATGTTGCGTGGAGATCAGGGGCAGTACCCCTGGACTGGCAGACCAGGGTGGTGGTCCCCATCTTTAAGAAGGGGGACCGGAGGGAGTGTTCCAACTACAGGGGGATCACACTCCTCAGCCTCCCTGGGAAAGTGTATGCCAGGGTCCTGGAAAGGAGAGTTCATCTGCTAGTCGAACCTCAGATACAGGAGGAACAATGCGGTTTTCGTCCTGGTCGCGGAACACTGGACCAGCTCTTTATCCTCTCAAGGATACTTGAGGGTGCATGGGAGTTTACCCAACCAGTCTACATGTGTTTTGTGGACTTGGAGAAGGCATTCGACTGTGTCCCTCGGGGTGTCCTGTGGGAGGTGCTACGGGAGTATGGGGTGTCTGGCCCATTGCTACTGGCCATTCGATCCCTATACAACCATTGCAAGAGCTTGGTTCGCATTGCCGGCAATAAGTCGGACTCGTTCCTGGTGGGTGATGGGCTCCGCCAGGGCTGCCCTTTGTCACTGATTCTGTTCATAATTTTCATGGACAGGATTTCTAGGCGCAGCCAAGTGGTGGAGGGCTTTCACTTCAGTGGCCTCAGAGTCTCATCTCTGCTTTTCGCGGATGATGTGGTTCTGTTGGCTTCATCAGGTGATGGCCTCCAGCTCGCACGGGAACAGTTCGCAGCCGAGTGTTGTGGAATTACATGGATTATTTTACATAACCATCATCTTATCATTGCATTAATTATCATTTCATCAAAGTGTTTATTGAAGCTGCTGGCGTTATGTTATAATTTATATTATAGGGGTTAGCATAATCAAATATTAACATTTTTATTACAGGTGCAGTTATAACTACTTTAAAATGAGTGAGTTAAATATATATGTATCATAACTCATATGCTGAGTATATTGGTATAGTAAAATAGTAGCTGAGCAAAGGCCTGAATGCATTCAGGTTCTTGTGGTATTTGAGTTTGCTTAGTTACAGGTGACGGAAGGATATCCAGTCCATGGGGACCTCAAAGGCCTGAGATCTTCACCATATTTGGATGGATGGGGAACTTCTGTGTCTGCAGTTATCTCTTAAAATACATGAATGTTCTGTACATGCAAATTATGTGATTGTAAACGCAAGAGGGGGCGTCATAATACTCTGATGCTATAAAAGCAATCTGAAGTATAATTTTGGTGAAGACCCTTGCTGATGTATGCAGTGATTGTCTTCCCGCGCGTGAACTTCAATAAAGATTGCTTTGACACAAACCTTCTGGACTGTCTTGGTTTTGTACTCTCCACCAATTTCGAACCCATAACATTTGGTGCATTGGCCGGTATTGGTTAAGGAGAGAGTGGCGTTGTGGACGTCCGAGGGGGTCGCACAATCAGGAAACAGTGATCGATCTGAGTGGACAAAGGGCAGCCCATCTCACAAGGTAGGCACTACCTGTTGAAATATTCCGAAGTGTGCCGAATTGGATGATTGAAATTGATGTCTACTCATTAGATTACTGATGACTGCTTGTGTTGTTATGTTCTGATATGGTATAGTTTATACATTGAAACGAGAAAAGGATAAGTTAAATGCAGTTGGACTGCTGAATAAGAAAAGGTAAAGTAACGGAAATAGGAAAAAGACAAAGTAAAGTAGTTGGACTACTGAATTTAGGATATAGGTCATTTGAAATCTGTATATGGTAATACAGTCTTAATTGATTATAAAGCTGGGCTTGGACATCAGTATAGTAGGTTTGGTGGTTTCATAGGGTGTCTTCAAAAGTAATTAAATTTCTGTAGAACGGAACTCTGGGAGTTCTAAGAAGTGCATTGCTCAGAGGTAACGCTTGCCAAGGTCAAGGACGCTTAGATCTTGTCCTCTTTTGAGGGATAGTCAGTTGGTCACTGTGGAGCCTGGGGCACTCCTGAATAACTAGTGGTTGGACCACTTTGCCGTCCGGGACGGTATTTTGCACTTTTTTGGTCGATAGAAACCGGGTTTCGGGCGTGTAATTTACAATTATAACTTCGGGGAAGTATAGTTGGTTGCCGCTTTTAAATTGTCTTAGATTACTAGTTATCTGACCACGGCCCGGGGCCGAGACTGGTTTTAATTGATTACAAAAAACTCAGGGAGTTCATCGGTTGGACCGTTAAAGTTAAATTTTTCTAAATTCGGTAGGTTGTTCGCTTTAAGGCCTTGTATATATTTGTATATCTTATAAGACGTCTCTGTGTTATAATTTGTTGGTAGAATATTTATGTTTGTGCATATTTTCTGTCTGCCAAGGGCACTGCAGCAAGTTGGTTATTTTTACACTGTGTGTGTGTGTCTATGTAAATGAGGTGCCTGTGACTTATTTAGAGTGACATTTCCTGTTTACTAATGAGTGGCTAATGACTGACTGCAGAGCCTGGGTTAAGGACGACTTATATTGGTGTTTTAAGGGAAGAATTGCTTTTATTTCTACTTTGTTGGCATTACGGTTGTTAAATACGATGACTACTTTATGATACATGTAGAATTGGAGTATGGGTTTTGCTTTACACGTCCTTGAACGATGTAATACTTGTTGAAAGTAATAGGACTTGTGTTTTATTGACTCTTTGTACTGACACCGTGTTTTTTTTTTTTTTTTTTGACTAACATTTTATAACAGTTTGTGTAAATACACATGTTGGATTAAGGGTATTGTGTAGTTGAATATACATGGACAGGGGATGTTTATGACGTAACCTGTCGATGTCACGCTGTGGTTTCAGATATTCATTACGGCTTTTTAGTAACTTCAGTAATAAGGCGATCAGAAGAAGCAGCATTAGATTTTGCAGGTAGTAGTATTGTTATATTTCGGGCCGTGGAATTATATTGTAGGAAGGATAGAAATTTAAATCCCACTGACGCCGAACGGGACTTTCCGGACTTCTGTGCAAGTGCATTAAGGGATTTTGAAACTTAGTTACAGTGGACGGGATAAATTGCTGTCTCATTTTGCATGTGTGTGATTGGCTTTCAAATGTAGTTTTGTAATGTAACCTGTACACTCCATGGAGGAAACAGACCATGGAGTTTTGGAAGAAGATAGCAGAGATATGACTGGCTTTACGTTTAGTCTTGTGTTGACTCCAATAACGGATGCTCAGACAGGGCTGGTTGAAACAGAGGTGCGTGTTTGCTGTGAAATAGGGGCCACTGATCATGACTCAAAACACAAAGGCTGTGAGATTAAAAATTACTGTGAGTAACGGTTTGACTTTTGACTAGGGAAATAATATGCTTACTTTTGGGCATATGAAGATATTTGACTTTGAGTGATGTTATGAGAGGTTGAGTTTATTTTTACTGATTATTTGTAGACTGTGAAATTAAAAGGAAGTCTCTGCAGAAGCTGTAGAAACAGGAAATATTGTGCTGCTGTGTGTGTGAGAGGAAGGTGTGTGTGTGACTGATGATGTCAGGGGATCACCCAGAGAAATAGGCAGACGAGTTAAATTCTAAGAAGATGAAGCGAATGCATGTTTTAAGAAAAGTAATAAAGTAATAAAATTATATTAATTACAGGTTCTAGAAAAGAGACAGACTGAGAGAAATAAATACATGAACTAACAATTACATTAATGAATTGAAAACGCACGTACACAAACTGTTACAGGTGAAATTATTGTTGGAAAGTTTAATACACACATGAAATAAAGAAAGCAGTTTACACTCCTTTAATTTCCAGAACCAGTGTGTCCCCCAGACCTGATAACACCCTTGCCCAGTTGGCCCCCGTATCAGGCGAGCATGGAAGGCTGGACAGCCCATGACGGGTAAGATCCCACCTCGAAACCCTGGGACAACCTAAGGCAAGGCGCAGTCACGATTGCTTGAACCTAAGTCCCGGAGTGACCTTGGAGTCACTGGAGGAGACGGGACTTCAATGGGTAAAGCTGCTGGGTACAGGCGAAGGGGAAATGCCACTAACAATGACCAGTGATGAGCCAGAGAGAGAAAACACACCCTGTCAAAAGGAGTCTGAAACACTGCAAAAGAAACATTTACGAGATCACAAAGATCACGAATAAACATTTATAAAAATAACACACACAAACAGAAAATGCATTAACCCTACAGAGATAAGCCCATGAAGATTAATGCATAGATAGTGATTAAAACCTGGCTAAGAACACAAACATATGTAATTAAATGAGCTTGCTAATTTCATGAGTGTTAAACTAGTGTGAATGATGAAGACAATACACTTAAAACACACTTGGATAAAATAGAGTTGTGGAATAACTCAAACGAAGCTGTATGACAAGGGAGTGAGTTATGGAAAAAAACAAAAACAAAAGAGAAGTGATTAAAGTAGTTTAAGAAGGGTGACTTAGGAGCGCTGTTGCACTGATTGATAAAAGCAAGTGATTAGTATAGAAAGAAAATGAAAATAATTGAATAATGTGATAAGGTTTAAACATGTATTTATCTTGTGACTGAGTATGAAAATTAGTTGGAGAGCTAATGTGAGTGATGACAGAGGAGCTTGCTGTGTGTGTGTGATTGAGGCCTTAGAGGAGAAGTAGACAGTTCAGAGGTGCAAATTTGATTAAGAGGTTTATAAATTAGTGTTGACATATTGTGAGAACGTGCTTATATGTTAGGTTGAATGTGAGTTTGGTAAAGTGCTTAAAGGGGGATATTGTGTACGAAACGGTGTAGCTTTTTACGTCTTGGGTGTGTTCTATGGCTGAAATTTAAGATTGTTGAAGATTTTTGAGGTTGTTGTTTTATTTTTAAAGAGGGAGTTTTAATAAACATGGACATGTTTAAGGGGTTTTGTAACAGTGCACTTATAAAGAAAAAACCTGTCAGGTGATTTTGTTTTGTACTTTGATGAGCTAATACTCAGCTCTCTTTTTTTTTTCTCATTTTTGTTCTAAGCAGGCCTGCAAAAGACAACAATGAATAACGGCGCCGACAATAGTCTCAGGAAAACAAAAAGTAAGGTGACCTTTTCCGAATTACAATGGGTCAGATTGTGGGTCCCTGTCTAAGAGGATTGCAGCGAGCCAATCCAGTCCAAACGTATAAAGAACTATTTTACTAGAAACAACTAAAAAGAAAATAAATGACTACCGACTGGACACTGACAAAAGACTGGACTAAGGTTGGACACATGACTGATAATTGTTATGTTTTAAGTTTTGTTTTATAACACAGGTTGGATCATAAGTGGAGAAAGTGAGTATAAAAGGTGATGTTCTGGTTAATACACAGGTTTTTGTTTATAGGATGTTTCAAGGATGCAGGCTGTGGATGGAGCCAAGAAGGGATTTTGACATGATGATTAATTTGATTTCATTCCTTAAACACAGGTTTGAAGCTCCGGAGCAACTATACCTAATATGATATGATTAACTTTTCTTTTAATTCCCTAACCTGAGTGAAGGATTTTGAGTTTGTAACACATGAGATGTGTCACAAAAAGGGGGGTCTTAATATATGCGATTAGCTACATGAAATGTGCTCTTTTAGGGTTACTAAGCAAATGTCTACGTGACCTTTACCTAATAACCTTTGTGATGATAAACTTGTTTACCGACTTGCTCTCTTGTAGAACATACAGACTTAGGAAAGGGGAACCTCAGCTCTGAGTGTATTAGAGCTTGTAACTAAATGTGGGACTTGAAAAGAGGAAGCAAATTTGGTACAGGACGTACTTGAGATGATCAGATGAGAGAAGGAGAAGGTCAGGAATAGTTTAAAGTAAGATTGAGAAATTAAATGGGGTAAAAGGGGGTGTAGCTTCAGGGCAGTTCACAGCCTGGCGTAAACGCAAGGTGCTGTCACACAGCTTAAGTTATTTGGTTGATTTATTTTATGACAAAATAATAAGGAAATATTAAAATATACAACACGTTGAGAAGATCTCTTATGTTATATTTTAGTGTTTAACATGGAAGATGCCTCTCTGGAGCTTCTCTCCTGATGCTACCCCACCAAAAGACGCTTATCCATAGAGACCATGTCAGCTCCCAAACAGAAAACAACAAACCAAGACTAGCAATAAACAATCTAAACATAAATAATAACAAATAAAGAACAATACAGAATAAAAATTTGAACCAAAGAATAAAATAGTGAAATGTGGATTATTAAATATTAAGTATTTCTCTTCAAAAGTCTCTGTTAGCTGACGCCAAGCGGTCGCAGCAGATGGCTGCCCGTACCTGAGCATGGTTCTGCCGGAGGTTTCTTCCTGTTAAAAGGGAGTTTTTCCTTCACACTGTTGCCAAAGTGCTTGCTCAATAGGGGGTCACAAGATTGGTGGGTTTTTCTCTGTATATATGAAGCACCTTGAGGCAATTTTTGTTGTGATTTGGCGCTATATAAATAAAATTAAATGGGAATGTATTGAAGTAAACTTAAATGTCATAAACTAGGAATTAGTTCATTTCTCAGGGGAGAAATGAAAAAACGGGGACTGGTGTTAGGAATAAAAGCTATATTTTTAATATGAACCTGCCCATTATCTTGTTTTATGTACTTTAATAATGAAGGCTGGCTTGTAGAGCAAGGCCACCTTTTACTCACAAACAAGTGCTCAGCCAGGCTGAAAAACAGGAAGTTTTAGTGCACAAGGCATATTAATAAATATAGACACAAAAAGAGGAACTCCCCATATAAACAACGTTCAAAACTGTGTGAAGTATAAAGTACCGAAATAACACTATATAAGTCACAGCTGATGATTCTAATGTTAGAGAGCTCTTGCAACTGGCGTCTGAGCTGTGCAGAGGTCGCTTTTAAGACAGGTACTTATGTAGGTTAACATAAGGTGGAGTCCAACAGAAGCAAGGCACAGCATGCAGCAGGGGTTGCCAAAATAATATAGGAAACAGCACATGTAGGGAGAGAATACTCACTAAAAGTTCTGACTAACATAGTGTGGTGGCTTATGTGAACTTGCAGGCGTTCACTATGACATCATTAGCACAACAGAGACTGAGTAAAGTTTTAGATGCTCTAAATCTGACACTTACTCATGAAGAAATCAATATGGCAGATTTAATGGGATTAGGAGGACCTAATTATTGTACTAAGACAGCAGAACTTGAAGGGAGAGCCAGGGAAGATTTAAAAGCAGGACCTGTTGGGATTGGGGATTTAGAGATTTTTATTGCTATGATATAATGTGCCTTATGATGACTGCATTAATAACAGGTTGTACAGTATAATTTTAATAGTATTGAATATGTTTGTCATAACAGTGATGTCTCTATTTACAGGTTGAGTTGATTTCATACACAATGCATAACTGTGCTTCTTTAGAGTTCATGTTCTGTCCAAAAGGGTCTTAAGCTTCACTGGTGAGAGTGTCCAGGTGATACATGTTGAGGGAAGATGAGAACATAGCAGGTGAATTGCATGCACGCTTACAAACACACATGATTTATATATAGGCCAGGCCGAAGGCCTGGACTTTATGTAGCTTTTAAATTTACAGCTCCTAACTTGCAGGAATGGCGTGGAGTGTAAAGAATGAATGCAAAACATGCTTACAGACACAAACATGACAGGGGTTTATTTTACAGGGTAAAGGTGGACCACAGGTTGCTTTGTTTCTGCTTAGCAACTACTGAGGTAAAAGGTGTTAAAGATAAATATGCAATAAGCGAACAGGAAACATGTGAGGGTGAGCCGGGTGAAACAAAATGTTGTAGATAATGGAAACTTGTCTAACGGGCATTAACAGTAACTTTTGCATGTTATGTATATGCTTGAAACCAAAAGAGGCGTAAATCCAGATAGAAAACTTTGAAGGGTGTTATTTAGCGGAGAGTCAGGCTGACATGGGGATGGTGTGTATTTTACTCTGTGTTTAATAAAATTAAAAGCGTTGCTCACACACATAAAGAGTATTGAGATTGAATAAAGTTAATATAATGGATAGAGCCCAGGACATGATAATACATAAGTGAAATCAAATGCAATGTTTGATTTCACTTTTATTGGGAAATAATCAGGTTAGAAATGGGAGTAACCTATGTTTAAACTGTGAAAACACTCTCCACATACATTGACTGTTTATATTTTGCAGGGTACTCCAGACCCTTGTCTGAACACGGAGGCCAGTCCAGTCCAGCACTTCCTGAGACTGTAGTTGCTAAAACGGGATCGGTAAAAAGACAGAAGCGCGAGGTGTCAGGTAAAGGTGATGAGTGTCTCAGCAGCAATAATGGCATAGAGTTGAATTATGTTAAAGGGTCTACCAGCTCATTCACGTTTGATTTGTGTAACGTCATTAAGTGTACAGGAGTTAATAGTAGTTGGAGAGCGTATGATGTACAGGTCTGCAATCACTCCATGATATGCTTAGGTAAATTTAGTTGATCCAAAGTCTAACCCGCTCGCAGAAAGTTCTATCACCATTCTGACTGATCAGATGCTAACTTTGAGAGCAGTAGCTCAAAACCAACAGGAACCAAAAGGGAGAGTACTTCTGACCACAGATTACTCTAGACTGAGGCTTAAGGATTTAATTGAGCGTGTCACTGGTTTCAAGGACAGCAACCTCTGGCTTGATTGGGTGGCTCAAAATGCTAGAGAACAACATGTATCTGATTATGTTGCCTGTGCTTTAGCCAGGCCACGTTTGTCTACAGAGCGACTGGGAGCTCCACTCATGCTGATTAGAAACCAGGTAAAGACTATTCCATAACACAACGAACTTTAGCTGCCAGACATAAGAGACAGATTTTGGCCAAAAGAGGGACCTAGGGTACACATGTTTATGATCCTCGCCTAAACTCACCGACCTGGGTAGACTCCATAGGAGTGCCTAGGGGAGTTCCAGACGAGTACAAGCTGGTAAATCTGATAGATGCAGGATTTGAGAGTATATTTTTTGGGTAACGCCTACTCAAAATTTTGACCGCATTAGGTTCACTAAAACCTGCTGAGACTCTCTAACCTCACCAGGGACGCAATCATGGGGTTGGAAGAACAATTGGGTCCGAGGTTGCTGATGGGAGTGCAAAATCAAAATGGCCCTTGACGAAAGAGGGGAGGCGTATGCGCCATGTTTGGAGACATGTGCTGCACTTTTATCCCTATTAATACAGCCCGAGATGGCTCAGTAACCTGAGCTCTGGAGGGTCTGAAGATTTTGTCTAAAATGATGCATGAGCACTCAGGTATCGAAAATCCGCTGGAGTCCTGGATGACATCTGTGTTTGGACAATGGAAAGGTGTGGCTATGTCAGTGATATGTTCATTGGCTGTATTTTTGGGAATGTTGGTCATCGCTGGTTGTTGTATCATTCCTTGTGTAAGAGGACTGTTGGTAAAGGTAATGGGTTGTGAACCCTGGCTGGGTTGAGGGCATCTATAGGATGAACTTAGAACCCATAGAGCCGAGCAGGGAGTGATGCAACACGAAGTGTGGTGACATTCCTGATTGGAATGTCAAAAGAGGGAATTGTGGAATTACATGGATTATTTTACATAACCATCATCTTATCATTGCATTAATTATCATTTCATCAAAGTGTTTATTGAAGCTGCTGGCGTTATGTTATAATTTATATTATAGGGGTTAGCATAATCAAATATTAACATTTTTATTACAGGTGCAGTTATAACTACTTTAAAATGAGTGAGTTAAATATATATGTATCATAACTCATATGCTGAGTATATTGGTATAGTAAAATAGTAGCTGAGCAAAGGCCTGAATGCATTCAGGTTCTTGTGGTATTTGAGTTTGCTTAGTTACAGGTGACGGAAGGATATCCAGTCCATGGGGACCTCAAAGGCCTGAGATCTTCACCATATTTGGATGGATGGGGAACTTCTGTGTCTGCAGTTATCTCTTAAAATACATGAATGTTCTGTACATGCAAATTATGTGATTGTAAACGCAAGAGGGGGCGTCATAATACTCTGATGCTATAAAAGCAATCTGAAGTATAATTTTGGTGAAGACCCTTGCTGATGTATGCAGTGATTGTCTTCCCGCGCGTGAACTTCAATAAAGATTGCTTTGACACAAACCTTCTGGACTGTCTTGGTTTTGTACTCTCCACCAATTTCGAACCCATAACAGTGTGAAGCAGAATGAGGATCAGCACCTCCAAATCTGAGGGCATGGTTCTCAGCCAGAAATGGGTGGAGTGCCCACTCTGGGTCGGGGATGAGTTCCTGCCCCAAGTGGAGGAGTTCAAGTATCTTGGGGTCTTGTTCGCGAGTGATGGGAGAAGGGAGCCGGAGATCGACAGACGGATTGGTGCTGCAGTGATGCAGACGCTGCACCGCTCCATCGTGGTGAAGAGAGAGCTGAGTGTAAAAGCAAAGCTCTCAATTTACCGGTCGATCTACGTCCCTACCCTCACCTATGGCCACGAGCTGTTGGTAGTGGCAGAAAGAACGAGATCAAGGATACAAGGTGCGGAAATGAGCTTCCTCCGAAGGGTGGCTGGCCTCTCCCTTAGAGATAGGGTGAGAAGTTCAGCCATCTGGGAGGGGCTCAGAGTAGAGCCGCTGCTCCTCCACATCGAAAGGAGCCCGCTGAGGTGGTTCGGGCATCTGACAAGGATGCCTCCTGGTTGAGGTGTTCCGGGCATGTAAAGTAAAGTAATGTAAAATTTTATTTGTATAGCACCTTTCAAGACAAAAATCACAAAGTTCTTCACAGAAAAACTAAAACATAAAAACAGAAATCAACCAAAAGCAAGTTTAAAAAGATGGGTTTTTAGCTATTTTTTAAATGAAACCACTGAGTCCACAGATCTCAGGCTTAAAGGAAGGGAGTTCCAGAGTCTGGGGGCCACAGTTACAAACGCTCTATCGCCTTTTGTTTTCAGCCTTGTATGTTGGACGACCAGCAAGCCCTGATCACATGACCTCAGGGACCTGCTGGGGATGTACTGATGTAAAAGATCTCTGATATAGGTTGGTGCTTGTCCATGCAGAGCCCTGAATGTCAAAGTCAAAATCTTGAAGTGGATTCTGAATTTTATGGGGAGCCAGTGCAACTGGATCAGCAGGGGTGTAACGTGGGAGTATTTAGAAGATTTGGTCAGAAGCTTTGCGGCAGCGTTCTGAACAACTTGCAAATGATCCACAGAGGCTTTACTTAAACAAGTGAACAAAGAATTGCAATAATCCAAACGAGATGAGACTGTCACGGGGTGCCGAGGCAGGCCGTGTGTGGATTAGTAACGGACCCAAGATGCAGACTGCGTAGTAGTGAGTGAGCTTTATTTACAAAGGGTGAAGTACAACACAAAAGAAAGAGTGGCGAGAAGCAGAACCGAAAACACTCTAAACTGGGAAAACTAAAACTTAACACAAAACCAGAACACGAACGAGGGTACCTTGCAGGGAGAATGACCAGGAAGACGGAGGAACAGACACAGAATGACGGAGGGGAATAACGCAGACGAACCAGCAACGAGGACGAGGTAACACACACTATAAATACACATGCCAGGAATCAGGGGATGGGAAACAGGAGGGGAACACACCTGGAAGACATCACAGCTGACGAGGCAGGGGAAACGTAAACAGAACACACTGACATAAGACACAGACCTTCACAATAAAGCAGGAACTTACACATGCAAGGACACAGACTAAGAAACGCGGACTTAACACAGGAATACATGGGCGGAACCGAATAAACACTAAACAGAGGAAGAACAGAACCAAAGTCACAATAGAAAACACAAAACACTGGGTCAAAAGGACCCAGGATCATGACAGAGACAAATGCATGGATGACTATTTGTAGTTCTGAGCATGAAACAATGGGACTCAGCTTAGCAATATTTTTTAAATGATAAAAACAGGAGCGAACCAATAAATTAGCATGAGTGTCCAAAGTCAGAGCTGAGTCAAAAGTTACACCAAGGTTCCTGATAGAAGGTTTGGCAAATGTAGCGAGAGGGCCCAAGTTTTCCATAACCAAAGGTACCAATTTTTGGGAGCACAAACAAGGACTTCAGTTTTCTCCTCGTTTAGCTGAAGAAAGTTATCAGCCATCCATCCCCTAATGGAATCTAAGCACCTATGCAAAATCAGTAGTTTGGAAACATCTTGGGGCTTAAAGGAGATATACAACTGAATATCATCTGCATAGCAGTGATAAGAAATATCTTTAAAAGTGCTCAGTAAGTGCTGAAGAGGGAGTATATACAGGAAAAACAATAAAGGCCCCAAAACAGAGCCCTGTGGCACACCATATTCAAGAGAAGTAGAAGAGGACCTGTATTTAGAATTAGCGACGGAAAAAGATCGTTCACACAGATAAGATGCCAACCAGTCCAAAGCAGGCCCTGATATACCCACCCAATGTCTCAGCCTATCTAGCAAAATGTGATGGTCAACAGTATCAAAGGCAGGGGTCAGGTCCAACATCAGCAGGACAGAGCATTCTCCTGCATCATAATTCATCAGGATGTCACTGGAGACTCTAATAAGTGCAGTTTCAGTAGAGTGTGCTCTACGAAAACCAGACTGGAATTTATCCAGAATGCTGTTTTCATCTAGAACAGCTATAAGCTGCTTAGCAACAACCTTTTCTAAAATCTTAGCAATGAATGGTAATTTTGAAATTGGTCTGTAGCTGCTAAGAAGAGAAGCGTCAAGGTTAGGTTTTTTTAACAGAGGGTGAATGACAGCATTCTTACAATAAACAGGGACCTGACCAGAAACCAGTGAAGTATTGATAATTGTAAGCACACAGGGACCGATAGACTGAAAGACATTTTTAAACAAAGATCCAGGTAAAATATCAAGAGAGCAGGAGGACGCTTTCATCGAATTAACTAATTTGACCAGCTCAGGTAAGGACACAGGTAAAAATCTTTCTAAAATAACAGGCCTAGGTGGTGTTGGAGCAGACAAGAAAGACACAAAAGGAGAGATATTGTTCCTGACATTACTAACTTTTTCAACAAAGAAAGAAAGAAAATTTTCACAATCTTCATTCGAGGTAATTGAAACAGCAGGTGGAGCAGGAGCAACAATATCGCTAATGGTGTCAAAAAGTACCTTGGGGTTACCTCTGCTCTTTGATACAAGGTCTGAGAAATAGGCAGCCCTCGCATCACGAACTGAAATGTTAAATGCAACTAAAAGGTCCTTTAAGTGAAGGAGATGAACATGTAAACGGGTTTTCTTCCATAGTCGCTCAATTTTGCGACAGGAACGCTTTAAACAGCGAATGCTGTCATTTATCCAGGGGGACAACTTAGAAACAGGAGCTAATCTGGTTTTACAGGACAAATATTGTCTAAAATAGAGAGACAAGAGTTATTAAAAAGATTTGTTAGTAAATCAACATCATTGTAAGGAGGTAAAACAGACACATGCTGTGTAAAATGGAAAGAGTCCATGAGGCTAAGAAAACCTCTAGCAAAGGGGTCAGAGTCATCATCAATGTGCATATTAAAATCCCCGACTATAGCCAGTCTGGACAGCTTCAAAGTGGAGGATAAGAAGTCACTAAAATCCTTTAAAAACAGGCTATTGATGCCAGGTGGACGATACACTACAGCACAATAAAGCGGATCTTTATTTCCAACTCTAACCAGCTGTAGTTCAAACGATGAAAAGTGTCCGACCATTACTGAATGACAGTGAAACTGGTTTCCAAACACCACAGCGAGACCTCCTCCGCGACCGGACATCCGAGGCTGGCTGACAAAGGAATACCCACTCGGGCAAAGTTCGATGAGGGATGTATAGTCACCATCACGCTGCCAGGTTTCAGTTAGAAATAAAAAATCCAGTTTTTTGGAAAGAATAAAATCATTCAACAAGAACGTTTTATTGGTCATTGATTGGGCATTAAGGAGCGCAACGTTCAGCGATGTAGAAGTCGGATTATTACGAGAAGCGGCCCGATTTAGTGGACGTAGAAACTGAGGGTTTGATCCGCGATGTCTGTAAATTCCACTCACCGCGGGGATGAAGCGCCAAACAACCGGAGAGTCTGGATGAACTCTCCTTAGGTAGCACCGCCTTGTAGATCCAGGTACAGCTAATCCCCGCTTCCAGAGCAGTCTGAGTCTCACCTGGACACCTGCTCTTTTGCCTCTCTTCCTGCGTGATTTGCGTGGACTCAGAAGGGCACCACAGATGACGCCTGACGAAGATCCACGCACCGGTGGATGGAAAACACTGTCACAGGAGAATGAGGTATCTTGACCCAACATAGAAGATCGGATGGACAACAGCGCCAGGCGATCATAGACTAAGGCAGCCAACACATCAGTGAGAAGAAGCGATAACAAAAGGGCAGAGAAAAACAGTACAGAAAAATTACGACCAGCAGCGGCAAAGCCAGACACAGGCGCCATCTTACCGGAAGCATGTCCCACCGGGAGGAGGCCCCGGGGCAGACCCAGGACACGCTGGAGAGATTATATCTCTCGGCTGGCCTGGGAATGCCTTGGTGTTTCCCCGGATAAGCTAGAGGAAGTGGCTGGGGAGAGGGAGGTCTGGGCTTCTCTGCTTAGGCTGCTGCCCCCGCGACCCAGCCCCGGATAAAGCGGAAGAAGATGGATGGATGGATGGATGGATGGTTGAGCACAGAGACAGAGGAGGCCCAGACATGAAGAGGAAGAACGCGTAGAAGCCAGGCGTTGGAAAGATTGTGCCGCCCGATCGTCAGGAAAGGACCGATCAGCGTAACATGGCAACTCAGTTCCGAACAGTGGGAAATAATGCATTTGATTGATAGCAGTGCAGAGGTTGTGAGTACCCCTGTCTCCACTGTTGTTCACCAGGTGCAGCCATGTTGGGGGAGGGTCGCCGTGGCTATTAGCCAGATCAGCTCCCCGAATGATAGTTCTGTCCAGTTTTGTCTGCTCACAGGGTGATGCCACGAGGGAAGCCGCTGTGGCGTCGAGCAACAGACTTAAGTGCAACAAGCCCGGTGGAGGGAGAAGACGAAGATGGGAGGCTTTTCTTCATCCTCCTGGGACTAGGCTGAAGTGGTCCCTGCTACGAAGAGAAATTTCTCTTCTGTGTCCTGTAGGACAATTGCATCGCGGGACTGTGGGGGATTTTACTGCACAAAGAGCACATTGTATTTTACCAGCTTTAGAATGGTGTTTATTGCACAAATTTCCCCGCCGTGGGATCAATAAAGTCTTATCTAGTCTTGGTGGGAATCTTGGCATACTGAGAACATTTTATTGTATACGTTTTGTTTTTTAGAAGTTTGTTTTTATTCCTGCTGTCCGCCTTGGGGAATAAACTTTTTCTGATTGGCCCTGTAGCATCTCTGTGCCCTGGGTTTCTGATTCACTTGCTCCCCCCTTTTATTTGAAGAACCCCCTAGTATGACATTCTGGCGCACCAGCTTTAGTGTCTACACAAACTCCACACATAAAGGCCTCAATGTGGTGGATTTTCTTTCTGTGAGACAACAGCGCTAAGCACCATGCTATTGTCCTGCACTACCACACAAAACCACAGTCTTTAAACACTTTCTTGGTGAGTTAATGGCTTATTTGCTTATTTTTGGTCACATCGAATCAAAAGTTAAGTCTACATTAAACACCTTGGTTATACTATATTTCAAAGTACAGGTTTAAATCATGAATTGTTATGATTACAACATTGTAAATAAATATGTCAAGGCCCACCCCAAAAAAGTCCAAGTGACTTATTCAGTCCGAAGACTCAACTTACGTGCGTGAGTGACGAAACCTTTTTCCCAATGAAAATGCAACATTTAGATGAACAGAATCAACTTTTTGGGATTTCCTTATCTGGATGATTGAGCATGCATCAGGACACTTATCTCATGGTTTTAAATCAAGCTTTCAGAAACTAGGGGGAGATGGCTACATTCATCTTCTATACTGTCTATGCATAAAACATTAAAATTTAATGTTTTTCATGATCCTGTAGCCCCCAGTTTGCTCACATGTGCTGTGTTATCATATCACATACATCCCCCCCACCCCCCCCACACACCCTTCTGACTTTTTAAATATATACATCAGAAATTTAGTCAAACTGAGTTCTTCTAAAATAAGAAACCCATTTAATGATATATGAAACTACAGCACTTCTTTGTGAAAACATTTTGGCTGACAGTGCAGGGATAACATGTTCTGTCATAAGAGACCACAGATTGCTCAGTGTTACATCTAACCTACTGCTCAGCTGGGAAACATAAACAACTTTAGATATATATTTAGTTTTAGCTGACACAATATCCTTGTGTGTGAGGAAGAGCTACTGTTATAACCAAAGTTCTATATTTTAATGTCACTGCACCGCTGTAACAATAATACTTCTATGCCCTAAGTGAACACTTTCATATATTTTAAATAAATCAATAGAAAAGCCACCAAGCTATCACATTAAATCATTTTTCGACAGTTATCTAACTGCTTCTTTTAATAAATCAAAGGGTTTTCCTTGAGCATTCATTTAATATTCTGGTTTCCTGTACACATGAGGCAGTCATCACGCTTAAATCCACTGGCTGGGCATATGAAGTAGGCTTTGCAACTGACAGAATCCTCAGTAAACTAATGACAGCTACAGGAAAGTCAATGCTAAATTCCGGTCTTCTTCTGTATTTACTGCTTCTTATAAATCCTGGAAGATATAAAGTATGCAGCAAAACTATTGAATTCCTATCATCTGAGCTTGCCTCTGTCTCCAGAAGACATCCAAGCCTCAAATGTACAAATGATCTCCAGTTTTTCTGCCGAAGAAATGTTGAGGAGAGGATTATGCATTCAAGACTTAAGAGATTCTGCTTGGAACGTCAGTGAAACCACAACAATACCTCAGTGTCTCCCTCTCTGTCTTGGGGGAGCTGAGTCGAGCTAATTAGCCATAATATCAGCAAGCAAACTCGCCTCGCTTCGTTGACATACACAACGGCCCCTAATTGACTGCCAGGAGTTTTGAGGCTTTAATACAGCAAAGAAGCAAGCTGTACCTTGGTGATTATGAGGTTTGGGGATATATTGCATTACATACAGCAGATTCTTGCAGAACCAATCCAATGTCACGAAGTTCGAATGCAACACTGCTTGAATAAACAAAGATGTGTTCAAACATTCATAAAAGCCCAAAGGAAAGTGAAAACATTCTCCATAGCAGTTTAAAGCTAAAGACATTTGTATTTTGGCAGATGCTTTGAATCCCAACAATAGAAAACACACACATGAACCTTCAGCTAACTTGAATGCTCTATCGTGTCTGTAGTTTGCTCAGCCATTAGACCATGAATCCTTCAATTATCACAGCGGCAGAGTATCAGGTTATATTTATTGTTCTATCTCCTTGTCTTCCAGCTAAGATGGAGTGCTTAGATGATATTATATGGGCAGCCCCAAGACATAGCCCCCCATCAACAATGGTCTCTCTCTCGCTCTCTCTCCCTCAATAGAGATCGATCATAACTCATTATGCCAACCACATAACAAAACAATTTCAGAATTGAATGTGGCTGGGTTGCAGGATGAGTGGAGTTGGACTGGGGGGAGAAAAGCAAGCATATTGAACATAAACATCTATTTTCTAACTGGGGATTTCGGGTGGGGCAGGCAACCGCTTGAGTAATTTAGAGGATTCATCCATTTTTAAAGGCGATTTGATAGAAACCAATCCCCCTTTGTGAATCTTTCAACCATTTCCCCCAGACTCTGGCTATAATGGGGACCTCCCTCACTGTCTCACTGTCAATCAATTTCCGCACACACGGGTCACTTTGAGCCTGCAGGTGCAGCACGCGCATGTACAGTATATCTGCATGAATATTGACCGTTGTATTTGTTAAAGTGCCTGTGCTGTCTTTAGTGGATTAAATCTTTCATTTTCTCAGAAAGCAAGACGGAGAGAGGCAGCGAGAAAGAGAGTGGGAGGAATATGATGGGGGGCCTCACCTAACCTCCGGGGAAAGGCCAGTGCATTAAGACAGAGAACAGATCAGTTCCAGCTAAGATGAATATGAGCATATAGATTGGTCTACTGTCTGGGGAGACTCAGAAATGCAGTTTTGTGTACGCTGAAGTTCCGAGGCTTGGAGGCAGCCAGTAAGAAGGGCAGGAAAGAAGGCAATCACTGCATAACCAAACAGACCCCGAGTGGCGCACATCAGAGCGAAGGGCCAAGCTGAGACAGATACAGATTGCTTATTGAGCTTTTTTAAGCATGATGGTATTAACAGCATACAGAGGAAGAACTTTTCTTTTTTTCTCTCAGAATAGCTGAGACAATGTGTTGTGGCTTTAATAATCTAACACAGGTGTGTGTGTGTGTGTGTGTGTGTGTGTGTGTGTGTGTGTGTGTGTGTGTGTGTGTGTGTGTGTGTGTGTGTGTGTGTGTGTGTGTGTGTGTTACGGGTGGGGGATTGTATAGTAATTTTTCCACAGTTAATGGCAATGATAATATCGCTGCATATTTATTGTTTATGGCATTGATGATCTTTACCACTTCCCTCTTCCATCATCCCTGTCGTCATCATCATTAGTGTAAAGCAAGTATGACATGCGTAAGGTGTTCACTTATCAGTGCCATCAGTTACTTGTTAATTGTCATCATTATCATTTCTATTACACCAACTGCTTTCTTTGTGAAAGATTAGGCTATTTAAAGCCACAAATGAGTAGCAAAGAATGCTAAAAATGTGTTTTGGTTCATTTAAATCTTCTGTGTGATTTTGAAGCAGAGCCACTATCTGAATGACTATGTGAAAAGATTTTGCTCATACCAACAAACGTACAGATAATCATCATCAGACTTTTGTGATGCATTTCAAATCACATGCTTTCACACTTACATTTGTTGTTTGTTTGTTTTTTGAGAGAATAACTGGATTCACACTATCAAGTAAGGCTACATAAAGCGTACAGTCTGTACTCATAATGATCAAAACGTAGTGTGCAACAAAGAATACTTATTCTTAACATTTTCTTTATTGTAGAAAGACAAGTTATCATGGCAGGTAGTGATGTGGATACTAACAAGCTAGCTAACTGCAGCAGAGCTTGACATTCTTTGGTATTTGCCAGGTTAAAGTGTCCTCACTATAAGATAAATTTTAAAATAAGAATTAATAACACAACACCTGGTTTTGGACAATATGAAGCACTTAACAACTGCAAAGAAAAAATGCATTCGTGCTAATTTATTGTTTGTGCATAACCAACTGCTTGCTGCCACATGCATTACTGCAATGTCCTGTGGTTGATGGTTGTTTACAGCTTGTTGTGTTGTGTAAAAATGGCCAAAATACAAACCAGTTATTGCTGCTTTAAGACCTTTCAACTTGTTGTACAGTACCATCTGGCATTGTAAAAGGACAAGAATGTAGTCAGTGAGACTGAATACCACATGTAAATGCAAACACTGCTTTTGAGTAGAGCCACTCTAATATTGCCTACCAAGTCCAAAGTGCCACTAGCAAAGTATGCTTTTCATGGTTTGCATCAAAGAGTGCTAGCTGGAGTGCTGTGCAATTGTTGATGTTTCTGTGTGAAGTTACTTGTGAAATACAGAAAGAAAACCTGTTCGCCTACTCTTCTTTTTTAATTATGTAAATTTTTTCAAAAGATTTGGTAACTAATTTATTTTACTTTGAATTCTGCATTCTACACTTGCTATGTTTTATGTTTATGTAGTATACAGTTTGTGTTTTTAAACGCTAACAGATTTTTTTATGTTCTCTCTCTCGCTCTCTTTTAATTTTTACATCATGTTGAGAAGCAAGAACTGAAAATTATCACTGGCAGTTACTGATGTATTTACAGAAATGGTGATGGATTCTCCCCATGAAAATAAACCAATTACCTAAAGTAGCATCCTCTTCTGCCTCCTCTTCCATTTCTTATCAGCACTATTCACTGCTGTCATGCCCAGATCCCATATCACCATCTCTCCACTTCTTTTTTTTCTTCCTTCACCTCCTCTCATCTCACTTTAACATTTCAACCTCTTGTGACCTCTGTTCCTCCAACCATTCCTCTGTTCCCTCTCACTATCTTGTTCATTTTGCCCTAATGTGCTGTCCACTGCTTCCTTTGAGTCCTCCTACTTTCCTATTACCCCTCTCTTTTTCTCTCCACCACTTTTTACACCATCACTCCATCCATCAGACTGAGTAATGGCCATCAGGGCAGGGAGTCACCCTGCAGCTGTCTGGGACAGACACTGATCACACACACAGTCACTCTGGGCTGAGGGCACAGCCATCCATTTTGTACATGGTCTTATCCAGCTTACAACACACTGCAATTTCTAAGCTAAAGCAATTACAGGAGCCCAAATGGTACAAATGGTTTGCGCTGATCATACTCATCTAGGGTTAAAGGGTGAATGTAGTGTGGTTTTTAATATGCAACTGTTTGCGGATTTCACATGAAAGCCCTGTGAGACAACTGAACAGAATTTCTTCAGTAAGAGTGGGGTAGTTATTAAGAGTGAATTGTATTTGCTACGTATTGATCAGTTTTCTTCTCAAGCTTGATTCTTGTGACACTAAGAAGGAACAGCTCTGTTCTACACATTTATTTTGTTTGTTTATTGACCTGTTTCCATTTGTATTACAGTTTCTTCAGCGTTTATGACCCCAGAGCTTCAATAAGCCGATGAGATAACACAGTCAGAAATTAACAAGTTTCTTTTTCCTCTATAAACTAACCATCAAGAGTTAGTTTAAACCAAGTCTGAACTAATTTTCTGGCCACGATTGTGCACTTAAATTCAAACACAGGCTTTTGTTGACATATTGAAAGAGACAATATCTCCCATTTAGCAGTTTGTCACTGGGCTACAACTCATCTCTGTTAAGTCTCTGAAGTGCAAGCTGCAACAGCGGTTAGGTACAGGCCTATCAAAGGGCACTGTAATAAGCTTGAGGTATATCCTTTGGGTGCTAACCCCCTTAATGATATCTTAATTGCCTTTTTGTTCATATTATAAAATTTTAATGGCCTGCTGAGCTTTTACCTAAAGACCAGCCTTAGTCTGTTAGCCTTTCACATCATGGCTAGTTATGATATCATTTGTCAAAAATTATGTCCCATTTGTCATTTCGGAGCCACTAAATTATAAATGCACCGAGAGTGAAAGAGGAATTAATATGGCTGTTGTTCTTGCACGGACACAGGGAGTCAAGTGAGGAATTAAATGGAGCTAAATGAAGTTAACCAAAGTCTTTAAATTGTGAATGTATATTTCTTACGCTAACATGCCTTTGTAGCATTGTAGTTATTCCTTTAAAGGAAACTCTTTGAGAAGATCAATAGGAATATGAATAGTAAGCTATAGACAACACATGATTAGTATAAAGACAGGAAGAAGTGTGGCTTTCTCAAAGACTAAACAGTCCATAGATCAGTCCTTAACCTCTTCATCTCTTTTCATCGCAGCTGGCTTCTCAAACCATGGCTTCTCAACCATGCAAATCTCAAGTCAGTGCTTCCCAGATTCCATCAGTATGTGGACTTTGCAACGAGAGGGGAAAACACGCTGGATCTTGTTTACACAAACATCCCCGGCGCATATCGGGCAGAGCCCCGCCCCCACCTCGGCTACTCAGACCACATCTCTGTTATGCTAATTCCAGCATACAGACCACTCGTCAGGCGATCAAAACCGGTTCGGAAGCAGGTGAAAACCTGGCCAGCAGGAGCCATCTCTGCTCTTCAGGACTGTTTCGAGAGCACTGACTGGAACATGTTTAGGGAGGCTGCAACTTACGGCGACTTCACTGACTTGGAGGAGTACACGTCATCAGTGTCCAGCTACATCAACAAGTGCACCGATGACGTCACTGTCTCCAAGACCATCATCTCACGACCCAACCAGAAACCGTGGATTACTGCGGGAAGTGCGCGC
The DNA here is from genome assembly GCF_036321145.2 of Pelmatolapia mariae. Taxonomy (NCBI): domain Eukaryota; kingdom Metazoa; phylum Chordata; class Actinopteri; order Cichliformes; family Cichlidae; genus Pelmatolapia; species Pelmatolapia mariae. Next base: position 38,010,391 of record NC_086232.1, read on the forward strand.
ACTTCTGAGGACCCGAGACTCTGCCTTCAAAGCGGGAGATAAGGTGGCGCACTTTCTCGGGCCATCAGAGAGGCACACGCCCAGAGAATCCACAACCACTTCAAGGACAGCGGCGACACACGGCGCATGTGGCAGAGCTTACAAGCCATCAGTAACTACAGGACGACATCACCTGCCTGTGACGGTGACGGCTCCCTCCCAGATGCGCTGAACAACTTCTACGCTCGGTTCGACAGGCAGAACAACGTGGCGGCGAGGAAGACCACCCCTCCTCCGAACGACCAGGTGCTGTGTCTCACTACAGCTGAGGTGAGGAAAACTCTACGCAGAGTCAACCCACGTAAAGCTGCTGGACCAGACAACATCCCTGGCAGAGTGCTCAGAGAATGTGCTGAACAGCTGGCAGATGTTCTCACCGACATCTTCAACATCTCTCTGAGCAGTGCCGTCGTTCCCACGTGCTTCAAGGCCACCACCATCGTCCCCGTGCCCAAGAAGTCTTCTGTGTCCTGTCTCAACGACTTCCGTCCTGTTGCACTTACACCCACCATCATGAAGTGCTTCGAGCGGCTCGTCATGAGACACATCAAGACCCTGCTGCCCCCCTCACTGGACCCACTGCAATTTGCGTACCGCCATAACCGCTCAACGGACGACGCCATCTCCACTGCACTCCATCTTGCCCTCACACACTTGGACAAGAAGGACACACACGTTCGAATGCTGTACATAGATTTCAGCTCAGCATTCAACACGATCATCCCCCAACAACTGATCGGAAAGCTGAGCCTGTTGGGCCTGAACACCTCCCTCTGCAACTGGATCCTGGACTTTCTGACCGGAAGGCCTCAGTCAGTACGGATCGGGAACTGCACCTCCAGCACCACCACACTGAGCACTGGGGCCCCACAAGGCTGTGTGCTCAGTCCTCTGCTGTTCACACTGCTGACTCATGACTGTGTAGCAACACACAATTCAAATCACATCATTAAGTTCGCTGATGACACGACCGTGGTGGGTCTCATTAGCAAGAACGACGAGTCAGCGTACAGAGAGGAAGTGCAGAGGCTAACGGACTGGTGTAAAGACAACAACCTGTCTCTGAATGTTGACAAGACAAAAGAGATGGTTGCTGACTTTAGGAGGACAGGAGGCGGCCATTCACCGCTGAGCATCAACGGCTCCTCTGTGGAGATCGTCGACAGCACCAAATTCCTGGGCGTCCACCTGGAGAAGGACCTCGGCTGGTCCCTCAACACCAGCTCCCTGCACAAGAAAGCCCAACAGCGTCTCTTCTTTCTGAGAAGACTGAGAAAGGCCCAGCTTCCACCACCGATCCTGACCACCTTCTATAGAGGAACTATCGAGAGCATCCTGAGCGGCTGCATCACTGTCTGGTTTGGGAACTGTGCCATATCGGACCGCAAGACCCTACAGCGGATAGTGGGAACAGCAGAGAAGATCATCGGGGTCTCTCTCCCCTCTATTGAGGACATCTACACCACACGCTGTATTCGCAAAGCCATCAGCATTGTGGCTGATCGGACACACCCCTCTCACACACTCTTCACACTCCTGCCATCTGGAAAAAGGTACCGAAGCATTCGGGCACACACATCCAGACTGTGCAACAGCTTTTTTCCACAAGCCATCCGTCTCCTCAACAAAAAGGGACTGGACTGATAAACACACACACGCGCGCACACACACACACACACACACACACACACACACACACACACACACACACACACACACACACACACACACACACAAACATTATCACTCAGCTTAACTCAACTACCTCAAAACATTGAGACTGGACTGACTAATCAACACAAGCGCAAACACACTGACCTACACCACCAAACTATCGTACACACCAACCTGTAAATGCTCTTTTGCACAATATTATTACTGGACTTTTTGCACTAACTTCTTTACTTCCTAATTTTTGCTGCTACACTAAGGAATGTTTACTGTTCCTCCACTACCTCAACTCATCACCACAAAACCTTATTATTATGTTACGTTGTGTTTTTTTGTCACACTGTCACTTTGTTACTCTTGTTTGCACATTTGCACGTACACTGTGTTGTCTGCTGTCTGTTAACAAAAAAAAAAAAAAAAAAAAAAGTCTTCCTTAGATAGTTAGATAGTTAGTTTTTGTTAATTTATGTTGTAATTTATGTTAGGTCAGTCTGTCTTGTCTCTGCTAGCCAGCTAACTAGGCCTCTTAGTTAACTAGTTTAGTGTTTTCTGTTAATTTATGTTGTAATTTATGTTGTAAATTTATGTTGCATGTAGCACCTTGGTCCTGGAGGAACGTTGTTTCGTTTCCACTGTGTACTAACTGTATATGGTTGAAGTGACAATAAAGCCAACTTGACTTGAAGTGTAATTGAGAAAGATATATGTGTAACAACATAATATTTAGAGTGAGAAAGTTAGGGTCCAATATTTACACATGCTTATATACAGTCCAGGCTTATTTAAACTTGAATTTATTTATTTATTAGTTTGTTTGTTTATGTGTTCAGTCATTTCTTAATTACTAAACGTTTGAAGTTTTCATGCTAGCTGTAAATATCTTTAAAAAAAAATGTGTTTTTAAGGAAAAAACTAACCATCTAGGACTGCTTTCTCCTATTTTTTTTTTTTTTTTTTAGCTGGGCTAATCAGTTGCTTTCTATGGATTAGTGTTTAACAGGCAAATATGAAGAAATATTGATTCCCCACTCTCATTCTTGGTAAGAAAATAAATGTTTTTTCACCCATAATGTCGTTCTACTGACACTTTTAACAGTGATATTAACTGTTAAACACAAGAACTACTAAAGGTCTTTAAGTCATAGTGGCACTATGATGCTTAAATGTTTCCCATTTTCTGGCTGAATACATAACTTCTTATATTATGCCTGTGCATAATAAATTCAGTAACACTGAGTAATTTTCCATTTATGATGGCTTTTTTACTGGTTTTACATGGAACACACTATGAATGCCACATTAGGAAAAAACAAAGGTAGTGAAGGTAGTTGTGGTGGCTCACCTTGTTTAATGTGCAGGCTGAATGTGTCCTACAGTTCAACCTTTGTTAAAGAGTTACAAATAAATTTTGATTCAGGCTATACAGGATTGTAGAAATACTTCTAACAAGATTTCTGATCCAATAGTTGGTTTAAAAAGGTAATGTTCGGCTTATTGAGGGTCTTTTTACTGAGCTCTGGAATTCAAGTATGCTCATTTACTTAAGCAGCGCAATTAAAAACAACTAAGAGGCATTTTACTTAAGCGTTACCTTATTATTATAATTCATACTTCTAATCTGATGCATTTCTAAATAGGTTGCACCTTCTCTCTGGAAGTCATTATTATAAAATAAAGTGAGGTTGTATACAGAACTATTCATGATTCCACACATTCATAACTGCCATAAGTGCCAACTAGCACTGTTTCCATAACTCTAGGGTTGTAGTTGTCTCTCCTGCTACAATTAAAATGAAGTAAGCATAACACTGAATTTATAGTATAATATTTCCAGTATTGACTTGTTTTATGTCTATATACAGAGGTTTTCCTTGCAATAATACTGCTGTTGTTACTTGAATTTAAAAAAATATATATATTTACTTCACCGCTGTATCAATAAAAGCCAGCAAGACTTATTAAACGGACAATAAGATATAACGTTAAAGTGGAATGAGCAACAAAAGAGAACATTTCAGTAGAGTTCAGCAATGTAATATGTTGCTTTCCTTCTATGGAACTGGGTGAATGTTCTGTTAATTAGAAAAAAGCATTAACGGTTCTGTTGGCTCTTCTTTATCAACAGAATTTTTTAAAAGAAAGTGGGCTAACGCAAGGGGGCGACGTTGGTCTGTAACTCCCTGACAGGGACGGAGAGCGCGACAGAGAGAGAGAGCTGGAGAGAGAGGAGATGCAGAGCGCACCGCTCTGCGATTCGACTCCAGTGTCAGCTCGATTCAGTCACACAGCTCCAGCTCAGACATGGGTAGAAATTCATCTAACGTCTCCTCTTTGTTTCTCCTGACTTGTATGGCGAGATGCAGAATCGCGTATCACTCGCTGTTTAATCCACTGCACAATGGGCACGTCGTTTTGCATTACGGCCGATATTGTTTCGCTCCATCTATTACATTTGGAATTAGAGACTTATGCTAATTAGCCTCAATTACGCTCTTTTTCATCTTTTTGTCATCATCCGCCAAATGCTGTGCAAGTAGTTAGACCCCCACACTTCGTATCTCTCTCAAAACTTCACCATTTGCATTTTTAATATGTGCTTTATGAATTAAATTAGCGCATGACGCAACGTTAAAGTTAAGGCCATCATGTGAGGGGGTTAATGATAAAAATGGGAAGATGGGAGAACTAATAGGCTTCATGCTATTAGCAACACGGTAGGACTAAAGTACAACGCTTCATTTCTCTGAATTAAAGTAAGTCATGTGTGATCCTGCTCTGATGGAACCTTGTATCATACTGATGCTCGTCAGGAAATTGCATTGGATATATGTATACTTTATTTAAAATGCTTTATTTTTTCCTCCAATATCCTGTTGAGATGTGTGCATTTCAGAGAGAGAGAGAGAGAGAGAGAGAAGAGAGTGACCGCGGCACTTTGGAGTATTGCGTCACTAGCTGTCTTTACTTGCGCAGGCATTTTACATGGTGGTCTTTGGCTGTGAGTATGCTTGGTACAGTCTGACTCATGCTTTGCTATCAGAGCAGCGCTTTAATAGCAAACTGTTGAAATAATTGCGTCAAGGACAGCCACACGAGGGTCATGGCTCGTCATCTAACAAGTTGTGAGATATTTGTCATATTGGAACAAAAAGGAATCCTCATGATAGTAATAAGAATAAGGTTAAAAAAAAAAACTTTTCAAAAAATCCACTATTTCGACTGAAGCTTCAGTTTTATCTACACAGCCCCGCCAACGCCAACTAGCACCCACTATTATTCAACTTTCTTAATTCACTGGATGTGTAAAACATTTAATTTCCCTGCTACAACTGAGGCTGGGCCTGGAGGAAAGAGGGGAGGAGAGGAGAGGAGCGCAGCGGCACTTAACTGGTTTTGTTATGAGGGTCCGATGTGTTCTCTGGCTGGCGTTGCGGAGCCCCAATCAGGTGCCATTACACCCGCTGTTTGAGAATATCATTGGCTGGTGGGGAAAGGAGCTGTGCGCAAAACCAACCTCGCTGCTCACACTTGCTTTACAGAAGCCGAGCTGAGAACATCATCCGCTTTGAGCGCTTAGGCGCAGTGATTACATCCTCGTAGAGAAAGATAGGGAGAAAGTCGTGTTATTCGCCAGGCTTTCTTTAGTTATATTTGTTGCTGATTTCGGTTGTGCATAAATAGGACTTTTTGCGTTCTTTCTCTGCTGGTGTGGAATTTCCTGTTTTGTTTTGTGACTTTTTTTCTGTGAAGAAGGGGCAGTCTGTTCTGTGCAGAGGCTATGAGTTGGCTATGCGTCCTGGCTCCAGCCTGCAATGTTTGCGCTGACGCCAAAACTCACAGACCGGTGCTGAATTGATTAAAACAGAGAAGCTCGGATCAAATGGCTGTGCTTCTCACAGCTGAAACGACACAATGTTCCACTGACCTGAGGCAGAGGAGAGGAATTTCAAAGTCGTGCAGCCTTGTTGCTGTTTATTTCACTGCCCTTTTACGGACAGAGAAAATGGGAAATGCTCATTTCTTGTGAGAAGAGGGAATAACATTTATTTTTTTTCCGTTTTGAAGTGCACTTGGACAGAGGCAGAGGAGATGATTTGGTTAATATTCCTGCTCTCCACTCTGGATGGAGCTGCCTCTCAGCTACGCTACACCGTGCCAGAGGAGCAGGAACCGGGCTCTGTGGTTGGGAATATTGCAGAGGATTTGGGGCTGGACATTACCAAACTTTCCGCTCGCCACTTTCAGACTGTGCCTAGTTCACGGACACCTTATCTGGAGGTGAACTTAGAGAACGGTGCGCTCGTGGTGAAGGAAAAAATTGACCGGGAACAAATTTGTAAGCAGACCACCCAGTGCCTATTGCACCTGGAGGTGTTTCTGGAAAATCCATTGGAGCTCTTTCGCGTGGAGATTGAGGTGATGGATATCAACGACAATCCACCCAGATTTCCTGAAACAGACATTTCTGTGGAAATCTCGGAAAGCGCTATTCCCGGGACCCGTTTCCCGGTGGAGAACGCCTTCGACCCTGACGTTGGCACAAACGCGCTCAGTACATATGCCATAACGAATAACAACTATTTTTACCTTGACGTGCAAACACAGAGCGACGGGAACAAGTTTGCGGAGCTGGTATTGGAGAAACCGCTGGACAGAGAGCAGCAGGCAGTGCACCGCTATGTGCTGACGGCTGTGGATGGGGGCATCCCGCAGCGGACCGGGACGGCTCTCTTGGTCGTTAAAGTTCTGGACTCTAACGACAACGCGCCCACGTTTGACCAGTCCGTGTACACGGTTAATCTGCGGGAAAACTCACCCGTGGGCACTCTCGTGATTCAGCTCAATGCTACTGATGTTGATGAGGGACAAAACGGAGAGATCGTTTATTCTTTCAGCAATCATAACACACCGCGGATAAAGGAATTATTCAACATTGATGCCAGAACGGGTAGGATAGAGGTAGCGGGTGAGGTGGACTATGAAGAGAGCGTCACGCACCAGATCTATGTTCAGGCTAAAGATCTGGGAGCTAATGCGGTCCCCGCGCACTGCAAAGTGCTTGTCAAACTCGTGGACGTGAACGACAACACACCAGAGATCGGTTTCAGCACTGTGACTGAATCTGTGAGCGAGCAGGACGCCCCGGGCACCGTGATCGCACTTTTTAGCGTCTCGGACAGGGATTCTGATGAGAATGGACAAATGAGCTGTGAAATTTTAGGGGATGTTCCTTTTAAGCTGAAATCTTCCTTTAAAAACTATTACACCATTGTGACAGACGGACCGTTGGACAGAGAGAACACAGATTCATACACCATAACCGTGGTGGCTAAAGACAAAGGTCAGCCTTCCCTGGCTACCAGCAAGTCAATTAAGGTGCACGTCTCCGACGAGAATGACAACGCGCCCCGATTTACGCAGGCTGTTTATGATGTATATGTGACTGAGAATAACGTGCCCGGTGCTTTCATTCACGCCGTGAGCGCTTTGGACCCCGATGTAGGACAAAATGCTCTTATTACCTACTCCATATTGGAGTGTGACATACAGGGCATGTCCGTGGACACGTATGTGTCAATAAATCAGGACACTGGCTACCTTTACGCACTACGCTCTTTTGATTACGAGCAGCTGAAGGAGTTCAGTTTCATGGTCCAGGCTAAGGACTCAGGTGCTCCCGAGCTCTTCTCTAACGCTACTGTAAATGTGATCATAGTTGACCAAAATGACAACGCTCCTACTGTGATAGCCCCTATCGGCAAAAACGGCACAGCCAAAGAGCACCTGCCACGCTCTGCGGAGCCAGGCTATCTAGTGACGCGCATTGTGGCCATGGATGCAGATGATGGCGAGAACGCACGCCTGTCATATAGCATCCTACGGGGCAACGAGATGGGAATGTTCCGCATGGACTGGAGGACAGGGGAACTACGAACAGCCCGCAGGATATCTCCCAAACGGGATCCCCAGGGCTACTATGACCTGCTGATCGAAGTGAGGGACCACGGGCAGCCACCTCTGTCCTCCTCTGCCAGTGTGAGTGTAATTTTGGTGGACAGCGTGAATGAAGGCCGCGGTGTCGATCGCGGCTCAGCTTCCAAGACAAAAGAGACCTCCCTTGACCTCACCCTAATTCTCATCATTGCCCTGGGCTCTGTTTCTTTTATCTTCCTACTGGCCATGATCGTGCTGGCCGTGCGCTGCCAAAAGGACAAGAAGCTCAACATATACACGTGCCTGCTTGCTGGTGACTGCTGCCTGTGCTGTGGCTCGTGCTGCAGCAGGCAGGCTCGTGGCCGGAAACAGAAAAAGCTAAGTAAATCCGACATCATGTTAGTTCAGAGCACCAATGTAACGTCAGGAGTCGGGCCCGTGGGGCAGGTGCCCGTGGAGGAGTCTGGTGTAGGCGGCGTAGGAGGGGGGTTCGGCTCCCACCATCACCAAAACCAGAATTCCTACTGCTACCAGGTGTGTCTGACACCGGAATCTGCCAAAACGGATCTGATGTTTCTGAAACCATGCAGCCCCTCTCGCAGCACTGACACAGATCACACCAACCCCTGCGGCGCCATAGTCACTGGTTACAGTGACCAACAGCCGGACATCATATCTAATGGCAGTATCCTGTCTAATGAGGTAAGAGAGGCCTGAATCAGCATTTGTAGTCTCTCTGGGCTACATTTTGAGCTGCATCAAAAGAGCACAAAACCCCAGTTTCAACAGTTAACCCAGTTTTTAGGCATGAAAAGCTGTTCTAATATCAAACTCTCTCAAAAGACGTATAAAGGAATGTGCCATTGGCTGTTGTGCTTAGTGGCCTTTAACCGCTGTCATGCTTAATAGTGACTGGACATGTCAATTTTTTAATCTGGTAGTCTTTTTCTTTTTCTTTTTGCAACAGATTGCTGTCAGATCACCCTTTACGTCGTGCAAAAAAGTTGAGTGCGCCAGATATTTTTCTTTACTTGCCAATTTCTTTAGACCACCAAGTTGAAAAACGTGTTTTATTTAATGTTTATTCTTTATTCAGTAAAAACGATTTAATTTGACGCACATATTAACCAGTTCCCACTTAAGGGCCCACAGTGTAATTTGTGAATTTTATAAATGTATTTTAATAATTAATGAATTTTAGGCTACACGTTGGAGAGTTGTGGAACTTATCTTGGTCATTCAAACGAATGTATTTTTTTTTTTAAATTACACAGAAGGGAGTATGTAATCAATAAAGCACTATAATGTGCAAAAAAAAAAAAAAATCGCCCGGAGAGCGTTTCGTTCTGCTGGTTTAGCAACGCCAGAATCTTTCCCTAACAGTGGATCTTTTAAAAAATAAATAAACAAAATACTGCACATGTCCCCAGGAGGTTATAAAGTTTGCGTGGCAAATATAAGAATCTATAAGAAGGTATGAGACCAGCGGCTTCAATAGACTTGATGTGCTCAGTCTGTGCGTTCTGCCAGCGGAGCTGTGGAGTTGGGGCTTTTTGTTGATTGCGGTTTGGCTGGACTGGAGCCAGACAGCCAGTCACAGCCTTGCCTTTTCTGTGCGTTAAGTATTCCGTGCACGACCCAGCACGGCAGAACGGTGAACAAAGGTTGTTCAGTTTCAGCATCGCGCGGCTCAATCATTTACGCATTCAATCGCCTCCCTAACCTACTCTCCCCTACTCTCGTCTCCTCTCGCCCACTCACTCACCAAGTGGATGCGCGCACCGTCGGTACCCCGCCTCGCATAGCCACAACTTATTCTACACAGTTTCACGTTGACAACAAGTGTATCCATACATGTTTTTTAAATGCTTCTCTTATTTTGAAACATATGTCTCTGTCCTCTGTTTATTCGGCATCACATGTGACCAATGTTGTCTGTGGGTTTTCTAGACAAAACACCAACGAGCAGAACTCAGCTATCTTGTGGACAGACCCAGACGTGTCAACAGGTAGTGAAAAGCACACATTTAGCGACACATGCACAGACACTGAAACATCGCCAAATCGCAGAGCCTAAAGAGCCACACACAATCCACCATCAGAAGACCTGTAACATTCAATATGCCTCATGGAGCCACAACCTATTCATATGTCTATAAAAATGAATATTACAACCATCAGTGTGAATCCCATATATTCTGCATCCTTAATTGTGGCTTTGAGAGGCTACACTGTTCCCAGTGTATCCATAACACTCATCTTCAATTTGGCATCAGTCCCATAACTGACGGAGTAGCGTCTATTAAAGCTCTAATGCTGGATTTCATTACATGCCATGTGTAACATCCAATTTAGACTCTTGATGGCCACCGTGACTATATTAATGTGGTGTTGATTTCTTACTCTCCCACTCCTTCTCCTTTCCCTTTTAATCCTGGCTTCTCTCTTCGTCTCCTGCTTCCCTGTCTCAACCTCTCTCCTTCTGCCCTATTACTATTTTCATACCTCAACTCTCTGCCCTCCCCACTGCCTCTTTTAGTTCGGCATTTCAAGAAGCAGATATTGTTAGCTCCAAAGACAGTGGTCATGGTGACAGCGAACAGGGTGACAGTGACCACGATGCCACAAACCGGGGTCATTCAGCCGGTGAGTTACCCCACATAATTACACCAACATATTAGCCCTCACACACCCTACCCTGATCTGTTTCAATAGTGTGTGTTTGTTATTGTGAATGGGATAATGCTGAATTGTTGGTGCGGACCGGTGACTTTTAATTTCCTTAATTTGAGAGAGTGCGAAGGCCTAGACTCCGAGGTTGCTTGCTGGCACGAACTGGGCCCCAGAGGTGTTGATTACATTTCACAGCCGGGTGAAAAGGAGGGAAATTTTGGGGGAAATCTCTTCTCTTTCTTCCTTCCTTGCATTCCGACTTCTCTCGTTTTAAGTCTGCTGCTGTTTCAGCATGAAGTGGTGCTGAAAGGACAGCAAATGGCACTAAGGCAGTGTGAGGCCTATAGTGCTTTGGTGGCACAAATCAATATGCTCACTGAAGTGAAATGAAAGGCATTAAAGCTAAATTGATATAATGAGAAGCATTTCAATCAGCATTACACTTGGGGTGTTGTACTACCTTTGATGTATAGATTCTGCTTATCAAAAAATATTAGTACCTTTTGCATTTTTTTGTAGCTTTTACAGCTAACATAAAGGTAAAATATCAGGATTAGGTAACATTTCCCCACCTACACTCACACTTCAGGTCTGTTTACTCACTCATTTCTCTTTTACACTTTAAAACAACGCAGATTTCTTTAGACATGTCTTTGGGTCTTATCATAAGGCTAGCCTTGTTCTATCTAAAATTCTATTAGGTCTTTACCTGTTTATTGATCAAAGTGGAGTCAGGCAAAAAGTGGAGCAATACAAAATCTCATTTCATATTGAACTGCCCTTTCCTTCTGAGGGATTGTTCCACACGACGCATGTAAGACCCCTGTCTAGACGGGAGCCAGCCAAATATCATATCAATGCTGAGAATACAAATAGAAAAGATCAGATAGGTGTTGTAGGATAGTGAATGGTCCCTCATTAGGCTCTCCTGTGTTTGACATTATTAATGAACGAAGCCAAAATAGAGAGCCAGTATGCAGCAGTGGTAGTGTCACTCTCTGCCCTCACTCATGAAACAGGCTGGGAAGGTCAAACTGTGCGAGACTGAAATACAGAATTGGAAGAAATCCAAAACTCCCTTATTTTTTTATCAGAAAAAACCCCTTGTGAAACGATTAATGGGTTTGCTTAAACATACACCTCTTGTTGGAATGCATGTAGCGTTTGGCTGTTCTTCAAGCATTTTGCCCAATGTTAACCAGCAGATCAGATTTCAAAAAAAAAAAAAAAAAAAAGACAACAAGGAACATTGGATGTATAAATATGTGATATATGTCTCAAGATATTCTGCTAGCCAGTAGCCGCAAACTTCAGAAAGGAATAAGTCCTAACATGATCCTGGACAAGTCTGAGACTGTACTTTAACACTTATTTTATGTGCAAAATTGTCTTGAATTCCTTCTTGACGATTTGCTAGCATAGTTACAGACCTACATTTTTGAATCGGTAACATGTTTCTTCAGCTTTATTTGGCTCCTAGAAGCCTCATTTGGCACTGGTCTGGGAGTGTACGCAGTTGGTGCTGTACTCTGTATTTCATACCAGGAAACCAACATTTGGTCCGCATGTTGGATTTAGAAGGGAACAGCTTAACACTCCATGGGAGGTAATATCACACGACTGGTATTTTGGAAAGAGGGACACTTGAGTTTCTCAGACTTCTGTAAACAAAACCAGATGGAGTGTGTGTCTGTGTAGGTGTAAAGGTATACCATTGTCTGATTTAATATGTAGGTGTATACATGATACCTGTATTGAATCTGCTTGTGTGTGTGCTGTGTAGAACACAAGGCTCAGTGATGATGTCTGTATTGAAACGGCTTTCTCCTTTGAGATGGTGCTGTGTGAAGCTTAAATGAGATTCAGTTTAAGAGGAAAGCAGTTGGCACTTCGCCATCTATATATATTTTCTCTATATAGTTGTACATACTGCTCATTTGTGTCTCTGTTTTTCTCTGTGTTACTTAATAATATACAGGGACAGGTATGCTGTTGGTTGTCTTATATGGATTGCATGCTTCTGTAAGTTTAGTTGTGTTATTATGTGCTGTTTCCTGTATGAGTTTTGTGTTTAGTGCAAGTAGAAAGCCAGACTGCCAAAGCCTGAGCCATGACGACTTTGTACTGACCTGATGTATTTTTATGTGTTTCTTGAGAACCTGTGTTCACAACCATATGTTTGGCTGTGAACACACACACACACACACACACACACACACACACATGTCTGGTTTGCTATCCTCGTGGGGACATCCCATTGACATAATGCTTTCCCTAGCCCCTTACCCTAACCCTAACCATTAAAAATGAATGCCTAACCCTGACCCTTACCCTAAACCTAACCATAACCTAATTGTAACCCTGACAGTAAAACCGCATTTTGAGTGTGAAAATTGCTTTCAACCCCGAGGGGACCTGGATTTTGGTCCCCACGGTGCAGAAAGTCCCCACCAGGATAGTAAAAGTCAGATTTTGGTCCCCACCAGGATAGTACGAACCCGTACACACACACACACACACACACACACACACACACACACACACACACGCGCACACACACACGCACGCGCACACGCACACGCACACGCACACACACACATATATATACATATATACATATATATGTGTGTGTTTGACATGACTATGCCTAGATAACACGTCATATGCTTGCGTTCTGTGTGTGCATGCGTTTGCCTGACACACACATATTCTTTTCTTGGGTTTGTGGCAGGGTCTCATCCTTCATTCTGTCTCCCCCACACGTTGGCTCTCCGCAACACTCGGCTGATCAGTAATTCATTTCTAGATCCTTTGCATAGCAATTATCAAAGGAGGGTTAGAGGCAAGGTTTCCTCATGGGACCGCACAGCACACTCTCCCTTTTTGTGCACCTCAGAATATTTCAAATCAAGGGAAAACCATTTCCAGTTGGCATATCATCAACTACACCTGCCTTAGCTTTCCACTCGGCCGCTCGGCTGACACTTTAGAAAATAAGTCTCCTGACGTGGTTTTAAATCAAAGGGACACTGCCTGTGAGCCACCAGATACCTTTAAAAAGTGGGCAAATGGCTTTTCTCAAAGCAGCGTGTCTGCAGTGAGGCACTGGTTCATCAACAGCTGAAACACTATTGACTGACTGCCACACCTTTTATATCCCAAGTCTTCTTTTTCCCAAATTATACACTGCTCTCCCATCATCTAAATTGGAGGTGACAACAGGAGTGAGTGAACGTAACAAAAAAAGGTGACACTTAAGAGAGGATAAAATATTCATCAGGGAAAAAAAATTGGCTTCACAGAAACATTCGATCAGCTGTGGAAGACTGCGTGACGGGTGGGAGACTGGAAATGATCATTATCATGACGTTTGTTATGGTGAGAACAACAGCCGTGACAAATGAGACAATTAAATCACTGTGGCAACGGTGTATTAGATGGCTGATTATGAATTAGTGGCGGCCACAGTGTTGCAGTTTCCCATGTCAGTAAGCTGTCAGAGGAATTTAGCACGCAGTGTTTTGATACCACCTTCTCTCATTGTCCCAGACACTAAAGGGCAACTGGTTTGTATAGAAATATAGATTTATGCCAAAAGAATGCCATAAACAAACAAATGCAATCTGTGAGATGATTAAGAGAACATCTCAAGTTTTAGTTTAAAAGCTTGCATAAAGGAAACTCGAACGAAAAGGAGTTGAGGGGAAGAAAATACACAAATGCATTCGGAAGACATTTCCTTTGCTTAGGTGAAAATGACAAACAAAAGGCAAACAGTCATAACTGAAAAGCTTTCATTCATGAAAACCTTTTCAAGTCAGTAGTTAAAATAGTAACACCAGACAAAGACTGCAACTAACAATTATTTTGTCATCAGTTGGCTGTGCATCATGTTTTTCATCATTTATTTAGTTTAATTTCTGACAGAAATCATTTCAAAGCTCTAAATGGTTTAATGCCTAAAAACATTGTTACAAAATTGCTTGTTTGTCTTGACCACCAGTCCAAATGATATTTAGTTTACTATCATATAAAACAAGCAACAACACTGGAATCAGCAAATGTTTAGCAATTTTGTGCTTAAAATCACTGTTCTTAAGGAACGGCTCTTTTAACAAGAAACAATGACAGCAGAACACTTTCTTAAATGTGCAACCGCTGAACGAAGATGGCATGATGGAAGTTTGGTGAAATCATTGTGTAGATCCATATTTATTGCCTTTGAAGCTGAAGAATTTGAAAAGAGCTCGCTGTAAAATCTTCTGCAGGAAACAGAATAAAAAAAAAAACATTTTCTCATTAAAAAATTACTTTGCATTCTACCTGATATAGGCGGACATGGCATCTCTTCTACTAACACGACTCATTTGTTGAATTCAAAAATAGTCAATACAAATCAGAGCAGAGAAAGATAAAAGAGAGTTCTGGCAATCAGTTTGATTAACTAATTGACGAGATTGCTCAGATTCCTGCAAGACGTCTTTCTTATCTCCGAGGAAGCACTTAAACAGTTTCCATTTTGCATGACCTCTTTGTAACATGGCTAAGGTAGATGGAAGAGGATTCTCTGTGTGAAAAAGAATGGAAACCACAATAGGAACATGTCCTGCAGTGATTACTAATACACTCAAACAACTTCAGCACCTTGATGAATATCCTCTTCAGTATAAATAGGCTATGGCTTTTGAATAAACTGAATGTGTTTTTAACCCTGAAGTGATTGAAAAAAGAGGACACAAGTATGGCTGTAGTGCCCGTACATGTGAATATACCTTGAATCTGTTAAAAACTCAAGATCAAAAAGTGAAAGAGTATTGTATTCTTTTTTCCTCACATGAGGCCTTGAAAAATTCAAAGTAAAAGGTAAGGCCGTAAGACTATTTGCAAACTCTGGGGGAGTCATAAACATGCTTTGGCCATGAGTAACACACATTTTCTCTCCAGGAAATTAATGTCACTGAACATCTGGTCTAGCTTGCCTGAATAAACCTATTAAAAAAAGAGTAGGATGTCACGATACATAGATTAGGCAAAATATTAGAAACAATAGTCTCTGAGTGCAATTTTATAATAACATCTGAAGGCCAGAAATAAGAAAAGAAAAGCTAAGTAGCAATAAATCAGAATTTTGTAGAACGATGCTGTCAGAAGTTCTATTGTCAAAGAATAGTTACAGCTATACACTGTAATTCTTGGCATTCAACAAAGGTCCAAATCATACAACCTGTCCCTTTGCACTTATGATCTAAAGGGTGATATTAATCAAGCAGTGACTGTTACAGGAGGGGCCATCTTGGCTCTCCATCCCAGCCTAGTTGCTGCCTAACAAACATTGAAAATGGTAGCTAGGAACATTCTTTTCTGTCTGTCATTATGTCTAGAATTGTGAGAGCCATCTTGTTCTGTTTTGGCCCTGGGAAGTCTCTGGTTTACTCATCACAGCCTCTCTGGCCAACTCATGTAAGGAAGCTCTGCTAGTCCCCTGCCGTACGCTGCTGCTGTCCAAATATTGATGTTTTGTGTCTGTATTCTCTCTGGAGCAGTGGAGGACAAGATGAAAAACAGAGGTATGGATAGAAGACACCCTCCACCTGGGGGATCAGGAGTGCTCTTTTTTTAAGGGTGGAGAAAACAACATAAGGAGAGAAAAAGCAACAGGCAAGGAGAGGAAAGAAGGAGAATTACATGTGACAGAAAATAATGAGAGACAGAGGACGAAAGGAAAGAAACTCATAGGGACTAATAGAGAATGAGAGACTGCAAATCTAAGTGTAAATCCACAAAATGAATTCAAACTAGAGGCTCGTGTTTTCCTGAGAAATTGTTTTCCTTCATTTCCCTGCTCCCTGTTGCTGGATGTATGTCAGACAGCGCAATTAGTCAAATCACACCAACAAGGGATTTCAGAAACATGCAGAGTTGTAATGGGGGAAAAAGGAAAAGAAAAAAGAACAGAAGTGCTGATTGCTTATTAGCAACTAGATCACGTTTTTATTGTGTAGCATCGTTTACATTGTCTCCTGCATGCACATGTGAGAGTGCGTATGTGTGTTCTTCCTGCCTGATGAGGTCACGATGAGAGATAGGGCTGCTGGCAGGGCCTGTCATTGCCAGTCACTGTTTTGGTTGTTGTTTTTCTTCCTGCCTGAGGAGGAAAAGGTGCTTCACAGGGATCAACAGCTACTTGGTGTCATGTATGCATGCCCTGTCTGTTTACTCATGTAAATTTACATATCTCTGTATTAATGGAGTATTTCAAGCATGTATGTGTGTTTGCAAACATATGTGTTCACGTTGTCATTTTTCAGGAGTGAGCTGGCAGGCAAAAAACCACTGAGCATTTCGGAAGCTGTGACGTGACTTTCAGCCTGATATATGGTAAACAGTGCAGAGCAGACTATATTTTTACATCATCTCCAGAGTACAATGCGAACTGAGAAATGAGAAATACGGAACAAACAGACCTTTTCTCTTATAATCCTTCAGTATTAACTTTTTATTGGTATGCAGGTGTGGGTACCATGTGGTTTCTGCCAAATATATGTTTGGTTTATGCACCTGTGCTGCAGTCTTCCTGCTCGTTTGTTTATACATTTAAGAATGTATATATGTATGCATTATGACACCCAATTTCTTTATCCACACAATACCTCAAAAATGACAGAAAGTGGCCTGAGGTCAACACCCTTCACGTGTGAGAAGAGACATTTCTGAAAAGTCCATTAAAAGGCTAAAGGGCAAATACAAAAGTGGGAATTAACAGAAATACCATAATTTATATGCACCCAGCCTTTAAAGACACCATAAATATACATTAGTTCTCGGGGTGAATTGGAGGGTAAATTGAAGTAAACGCCACTCAAAAATGGAATCAGCATTACAAATATCTCCTGGAGCAGCTTTTCCTGGACTAGTCCTGATGGAATTGAGAGATTTTTCATTTTCTTCTCCATCGGATCGGTTTGTGCTGCCACTGAGCCACATCCCTCCTATGATAAAAAACAAATGCACCCTTTGGCAGCAAAAACCTGTGACTTGTGCTTACTCATGGGGCAATCAAACCAGACAGTGTATACAAACTAAAAACATATCTCATGTCTTTAAATCTTTCGGAATCAAACAAAATATGTTAGGTAAAATACTAAACAAAGAACTTGTCAGCTCTAACACATATCTATTTTTAAACTATTTAAACTCGGATAAGGCAGCTGCTCCACACAGCCTTGAATAATTAGAATTAGAAAAGTGGCATCTGAATGAATGTTTAAAAAATATTTGTGAAATAGGGTTGAAGCACATAAAAGCTAATGTTTAATTGGACATTTGTAACGCTGTTTCTGGTAAATCAAAGCCAGCCTCCAACTCAGCCCACCTCTCTCTAGCCCTTTTCCCATCTCCATCTGTAAGGTTTGGGTCTCCCTTGTCTTTTCTGGCCATTGCTCTTTCCATCTGTGATTGCCCAGGTTTCCCCTCTCGTTCCTTATGGTTCCTGCAGTCTTGCCGTTTCGCCCGCCTGCTGTCTCTGTTTCTGAAATCTGTGACTCCCCCCAGTCTGTTTGGCCCTTGTTGTCTCTAGCTCTCTGGTCACTGCACAGTCTTGTGCCTCTCTCGCTCCCCATGAGGCATGAATTAGCAAGATTAGATTCACACGACGTGCACAAATAGAAGGAAATGGGATCTGTTGTAGTGGTAGTTCTGACAATACAAAGACTGATATTGCTGTGTTATTTACATGTGCAGTGGTCAATATTTACTATTAAAATAACTGGCGATGTATAACACAACAGAGTCAAAACTACAATGATGTTTTTGTTGTATGTTTAATAAGATAAGATAAGATAAGATAAGATAACCTTTATTAGTCCCACACGTGGGAAATTTGTTTTGTCACAGCAGGAAGTGGACAGTGCAAAAGTTATGAAGGACAATTAGAATAAAATAAAATAAGAATAAATACAGTACACAACTGTACAGAATAGAATAAAAATAGAATACTATATACAGTAGAATAAAATAGAATAAAATATACAATAGGATAAAAATAGAATACAAATGCTATATACAACAGAGTGAAAAATACAACGGTGCCAGAAAGATTATTGCACATTTGTGTTATTGCACATTTGTGGATGTGTGTGTATGATCAGTTAAAGTGTATACAATGTGTACATAATATATAATAATATTATAGTGTATATAATAATTTGCATCGAATTAGATTTAATTAATTTTAAGGTTATTTCAAAATACGTAACCGTTTACTGGCTGTTCTCATCTCATCACTTTTTAGCCTTTTTCCTCGTCTTC
The DNA here is from genome assembly GCF_036321145.2 of Pelmatolapia mariae. Taxonomy (NCBI): domain Eukaryota; kingdom Metazoa; phylum Chordata; class Actinopteri; order Cichliformes; family Cichlidae; genus Pelmatolapia; species Pelmatolapia mariae. The sequence goes on from NC_086232.1 coordinate 38,029,015, forward strand.
AGTATTTTCTAGGATTACCTTAGTTGCAGTTCAATAAATAAATACATAAATAAATAAATGCATCCATAAACAGTGAAACCGGTTATCCCACTTAACATAAAAATGACAGACAAAAAAAATCCTACCCAAATCTCAGCTTTATTATTAATGCATTAAGTCTACATAATACTTTCCAGACGATGGAAGATACTGTATTCTGTCTTCACAACAAGGGAATCAGCTTTATTGCATTATTTGTGCACTTAAGATTTAGTCTAGCTTTGTTCAGAAGAACATTAACTAGAATTACAATTAATTTATTTTAATTTGATAAACATGAGAAGGAGGTACAAGTGCTTTTTTGCCTTGACTAACATCTGCAAGTATGCATATAGCCTGCGAGGTCACCAAAATAAGTTCAGAAAGTGCGGGTTGTACCTTTTGTTGCTGATGATTGCTCAGATCATTATATTGAACACATGGAAACAGGGCAACTTTATTTTGTTTATTTATTTATTTGTAAATTGTCATGATACTGAAATATAACAAACAGCAGAGCAGTTGCAATCTACCAGACAGAACAAACAAAACTTAACTAACAATATGAACCTTATGGATACTTTCTTCTGTACTCAGTTCTCGTCTTGTAGAAAAGAATGTATAGGTTCAAATGATCTGTAATCCATGACAGGTTGTGGAAATGGCAGAAAAAAACATGCTCTGTAGATGGCAGATAATATTAACACATTTATTCGTTGACATGACTGTATTGATCACTTCTGACTATACAGACTCTCCCACACACCCCCACCCTCTCAAAAAATTTGAAAAGAGTCTAGCTTCTGTGCTTTTTCTCTAACATTATTTTGTTTGTGTGTGTACATGTGTACTGTTAGTAATGGAGCAATAGAGACACTATCAGTTGAATGGATCAGTAGAATAGATCTGAAACCCACTCAGCCACAGGGAATTATCGCCCACTTTCTTTCCTTTGCTCTTTTTTTCCCTTTCCTTATGAAACAGATCTCTTTCCTCTTCTCACCCAAAACTGATCATCTCCTGCTTTGATCGCACCATTTGAAGGCTTTCCTAAACCATCCAGATTTCACTGGAGAGCCAGGAAAACTACAATCCACTATGCACATGAGCACACACACACTCTGACACAGAGACAGTTTAATTAACACAACTGGTACTTCCTTCATGCTTGGTGTTTATGCGTGAGTGTGTTTGACATTCTATTATATCATTTCAGATGTTGATTTGATCTTTTTTATGTGGTCTTTCGTTTTTGGCAGAAGCTGTGTGTCAATTACACACTTTGTCGGTTGGTATAGGGATGATTGACATTAGAGTGTGGTTATGTAGCCAGTGACTATTTTGTTGGTTTTGTGGCACATTTCTTAAGATAATTATCATTTTTTGTGTACAGACGAAGGAATATAGATTCACATTTTGTCTCCTGGTGTTTCAAAATCAATTGTGAGGCTGAGGATGTTGATGTCGGGGGGTGGGGGGGTTGAAATGTTTTCTCAACACCACATCACTTTGATTGCACATTTCATTCGGAATGAATGGGGTGAGGAAGAAAACAAACAATTCGCTTCATCAATGTTGGCCTTGTCTCTTTGATGAATAGCTTTTGCAGCACTTTTTCTGCTTGCGACATTGGCAAATGATTGCTAACTTGTGTTCTCTCTTCTTCTTTCACTCATCTCTCCCTCCATCTCCCCTTTCCACTCCAAATATTTGTACTGCTTCTTTTATCATGACCCCATTCCTTTTTTCTTACTTATTGTCCTCCATCAACATTCCTGGCTTTCCGTTCGTCCTTTCTTCATTTGCACGCGACATCCTCTCTCTGAATACTCTCTATAGGCACTGACCTGTTCTCCAACTGTACAGAAGAGTGCAAGGCCCTGGGTCACTCTGACCGCTGCTGGATGCCATCCTTTGTGCCATCAGATGGGCGTCAGGGGCCGGACTACCGTAGCAATCTGCATGTCCCCGGCATGGATGCCACACTGCCCGACACTGAGGTACCCTCCTCTGTCAACCTCTCCGACCAACTCACCATGACCTCGTCCACTGCCTCGTCCAACGATAGGTCATTCTCCACCTTTGGCAAGGACGGCCAAAGGTCACAGTCACACCACAGCCTTCACCATCATCTCCATCAGCAGCAACAGCAGTACAGCTCCAGCACGCTAGAGAGGAAAGAGTATGATAGGGGGACCCTACCATACAAACCCACCTTTCTCTGTGAGTATCAGTATGAAAGGTCCCTGGGACCCTATGACTTTGGTCTGGTCCAGTACAGATACTAAAGGAGGGGACAATGAATCTGCCTCTTGATTCTGATCTGGACTTTTTTAATGATGTTCATCAACTTTTATTTCTTCTTTTATTAAGGAGTTTAAAATTACGGCTTTATCTTTTGTTGTATCGTTATGTTAAGTTTTTTGATTTTGTTTTTTTTGTAAATTATCATTAATTTTATCAATTGTAAAATGCAAACTATTTCTAACTGTCCTTCTCCAAAAGACACTTAAATTTTTAATCCAACCTCACCCTAACCCTAAATGCTGCTTGTAATTATGTGACTTATTCTAAAATAATAATAAAAAAAATGAATTGGACTTGTGTTAATTTGCTGTTGCCCCGTTCTTTTTCCTTTTCTCCAAATTCTCCCCTCAAAATCCTTTTTATCTGATGCTCATATAAGTAAAGGTTGTCAAAACAAGCACACGTCATGTTTCCACATATCTACATTGTGTGATTGGAGCACGCAAAGAGCAAACAAAAGACAGATCATCTCATGATGTAGAGGACATCTTTTTCCATTTGCTCAACATTGGTTTTGCTCGAGCATGATGACTTCCCTACTGAATAGCTCAAAAGGTGAAACACAACCCACGCTGCTGCTTCTTCTTCACAAGGACTGAAGTCCATTTTGTTCTACAAAGGAACTGTTGAGTATCTATACTTGCTTGCTTGTGGATCAATACATGACATAAAGAAGAGTGGGTGAGATGGGCTGTCAACAATGAGGTCAAAATATTTCAGTTGGCAATGTCACGTACACAAGTTTTCTGCAAGAAGGCAGGAAACTATTGCAGTATAAAGTAAGTTTAATTTGGCAAAAGAAACATATTGATAATCACTGAATCACTAAAATTGAGACTTCAGTTTCCAGTTTGCATTTCTAAGGAAAGCAAGGGAAAAAAAAGGATGGCTGGACACTTCTTAGCACCTTCAATTGCTTTCCAGGCTCCCACATTACATGAATATTCTATTAGCTCTAAGAGTAGAGAATGGATTCGATATACACATTCAGTAGAGAAGTCATTTCCAGTCAAGTCACCATCATGTTAACCACCACCCTCCATGATACTGCATGCTGACTGTGGGCTGTCTCTCAGGTAAACGATGAGCACCATAACCTGCTTTTTTCTTGTTTGTGACTTAACAGAGGCAAGCAATCTTCTTCTTGCACATCAGGTCTGTGTGAAAAATAATTGGTATTTAGCCTTTAGGTGCTAGAGCTTGTTTTGCTCCAAATATAGCTGCCTGTGCGTCTGCTCATCTCGTCTGCCTTGCAGGGTTAGGATAAATGTGCTCCATATTCGCTCAGTCCAAAACTCACAACTTTATTTTATTTCAATTTACTTTTTTGATGTTACCTCCATTTTTTCTTATCAGTTGAAATAAATGGACCCGCTGTGCCACAGCAAAGGTTTTGCTGTTCATCATTCTGTAAGAAAATAGGCTATCAGAATAGTCCCAGAAGCTGAGACTTTATTAAACAATAGGCAATATGTTCTACTTTTAAAAATAGCATCTTATGCTGCTATGGCAATACTCTGATCACCAGGGTTGTCTTGATAAAGGATTTATAAATGTTTAATGATCCATTTATAGATAATTAATGAATCAATTAGTGCTCTGTGTATTTTCTACGCATACATCATGTAGCCACCAAATTTTGGAGCATTTATCTTCACTGATAGACATGTTTTTACCCAATTCCCAAATTAGTTTTACAATTATGCTGTGAGAACCAGCCTCTAGGGTGTATAAATAACTTCACAGAGAGTCCTTTGTGGCACGTATCCTTCAAGAGATGGTATTTCGAGCCGCCTGTGTCACTAAAAAGCCTCGAGGGAAAGGGTGTCTTTTGTCTTAACGAGTGTGTTCTCTGTCTTTTCAGCCCGCAAAAGGATTTGCTAGCTCATTCCATGTGGATCTGTCAGAGACAGCGTGAATTCCTTTACTAGACCACCAACACTGATGCTAGAGACAGCGAAATAAAACTAAACAAACGGCAACCTGGACAACAGCAACCTTGGTTAAACTTCATTATCTTGGGTGGCGAACTGTAACGAAGCCTTGGCTGTGTCTGCTGAGGGAGGAAAGGAGAAATAAAAACTGAGTAGCTGTAAACCTCTAGATATCAAAGGAGCAATCCAAGGCCTTATTTCTCTCAGCAGGACTGAGACCGGGGCCGAAACTCTTGACCATGTGAAAATTACAATGTCATCAGCAGACAGAGGAAAGGAACTGAAACAAACAGAGGAATACAAATCATGTGTGATGATGAGGGAACGGTTAAGTCAAGGAGGTGTTTTTGTTGACTGAAGAGTTAGCCTCTAGAAATTTGTGTGTGCCTGTTTACATAAAGAAAAAAAAACAAAAAGAAAAAAAAACAAATGTTTCTGTACAAACTTCAACCAACGTCACACGGAACCCTTTAGCTATTTCTATGGTCACCACTAAGCCAGCTGTACAGAGACTGTGTTGCGGGGAGGAGACAAACTGCCAGAGTGAAAGTGAGAGACAATTAGAGGAGAGAGAGAGAGAGAGCAGATGTTGTACAGGTATGAAAAAAAAATCATGGTAAAGAGGGGCAAGCAGAGAAAATGTGAAGTATTATAAATTCTGTATCTCTGGTTTTTGACTTGACTGTCTTTATATAACTTCTCTTTTTTGTTTCTGTTGTTCTTTCTGTGTGGTTAAAGTGTGCAAACTCTAAAATATTCCAACTTGCAATTACAGACAGGAACATGTGGTCTAGCGCTGAGTTCAATCATCTTTCCAGATAAGCCACTTCAGGAAGGAGCTCTGAACAAAAGCACTGCGTAGAAAAAGAAGCTCATTAGCCTCATGTTCAGTTTATCTATATAAAAAAAGACACACACACACACACACACACACACACACACACACACACACACACACACACAAATGAATGTTCTCATTTCTGAAGTAGTAACAGTTCTGATGTTCCTTCCTGAGCTGACTGACTGCAGAGAAAGTGAAATTTCCTTTGATGAGGGTGTGGTTCCCTTGATGCCATTGGCCTATACATAAACAATCAGACACATTCAGTGGTTTTTATCATGTGTGCAAAGTGTTTACTGTGCTATTTTAAAAGCTTATAAATGAATATAAATCTATATATATAACTATATATATATATATACGCATACAATATACTTTTTTCTGAAAACTGTGTAACCATTGGTTAGTTTCTACACCTCATATTGTCATTCAATCTAATAATACCAAGTGCTACAAAATCAAGATGATTAAAGTGAAGGGAGAGTGCTTCAGAAAACCCCTTCACATGAACCAAGAATTAAGTTGATCTTATTTGATTGTTACTTTTCACCACTTACAGGTGCTGGGCCTTGCTGTGTGTAGCAAAGAACCAGTTGAGTTGTTTTGGCCTGTTGTGTATTTTTACTAACAGAACATTTGATCATGTACAGGACAGAGGGCTATCACGGCAAGATATTGAAGGGTTTTGCAATCATGCAGGGAAGGCATACACAAATACAGTACATATGAACATCAAAGATGGTGAGGCGCAAAGAATTGCACACACATATACATACACAGACCAAGTGGTGATAAATAAACAGTGTCATTGAAGTTATTTAAAGTGTGTTTTGTTGCATTCATAAATCAGTTAATGTTTACTCAGTTCACCATATCAGTTTAGTTATGGGTGTGCTAACATTTGTTAATTACCCCCAAAAAAGTCTGGCTGAGCTGTTAGGAATGCCACAGGTTTTTTACAAGTTGATTTGAAGATGGTGCTGATGAAAAATTAGAGAGCTGCCAAATTCATCGTGCATGTTTGCAGCAGATTTTGTGACAATCTACCCAACAGTCAGAGACATTTAAAAGATTACACAGGTGTCATTAGGATTTCTCCTCTGGGGGATAGTATTGTCTGAATCAAATCCAGGCATAATGAAAGTTGGAAGGATTCAAAGGAAGAGTGCCTCTACCAAATCACACAACAGAGTAGTTGTTGAGATATTTCAGCTTATAAAACTGGCAAAGTCACTCTCATACTTAATAAATCGTAGTCTAATGTCACTGATATGGTTAAAACCACATTATAAACATTAACAGTAGCGCTTTTATATTCTTATGAAGATTTTTTTTTTTTTTTGGTGAACCTGTGAACCATTTGTTCCCCTAAGGCAACGAAACAATTTATAACTTCAAATCTTCACAGCCCACTTCAACTGCTTTTGCTGTTGTTTTTAGCACATGATTTTTCGTTTTAAAAAATGCATAGCTCTATCCCAAAAGATGTCTTGGATTTTCAAGAAGTAATCACCATGGTTTTGCTCTACTTTCCCCATTCCCTGACCTCAATAGCTTTTCATAAAAAAGAAAAAAAAAATCCCTATCCCACCCTTTCACTCCAGTGTGATCTTCACATGGCCTGGCACAAGTTCACAGACACACGAAGAAAAAGAAGAAGAGAAGAAGAGGAGCACTGGAGTCTGAAATCATGAGGGAAACAGCAGTCCCTCACTTGACGTCCTAAAAACAGAGATGATCTGTTTGTGTCTATCACAAGATAGCCCTCATCAAAGAGCAGGGATACATGTGACCAGAGTATGTGACTAATCTGGTGGTTGCCTTCATGAATGAATTGCCTTTGGGGTTCTGATCTCACCCAGAAACAATCCAGGGTATGTTTATTTATGAGACTGGAAAATCAGAGGAAAAGGAATGAAAAAAAAAAGAGGTCACAGCTTGGATTAGTCTTAATATGGTAAAATAGGGTAATACGTTGGTATCAACAAGTTTTCTTTTGTTTTTTTTGTTTTTTTCATTTTTAATCATGGTTTCTCTCCTGTTAACATTGTCCCCAAAATATTCTCATGAGAAATTTAGGTTAACATTATCCCATTAATTTTGAAAGAACTGAAATGGCAAAACTTAAAATTTGTGAGCATTAAAATGTATTGTTTAATATGGTTACTACTGACATCTTCTGACCTTGAAACAATTTCAAGTACGGCATGAAGATTTTTCCCTGTAATTACCTCATTATGAAAATTTGATCTGAAAATTATCATCATGCAATCATGCAATTATCATTGCCCCACCATTACCCTGTTGTAACCAAAAAATTATGGGCATTACCTTTATTAAATATACAACAAACGCCAAGTCAGATAAGACCAAAATCTAAATTTGATAGATATGGGATCATACGTAAGAGAACCATTTTTAATGCTACATTCTAAACAGATGTGCGTGTCATTGGTAAAGAATTTGAGGTATCATTTCGAATCACTTAAGAAAGTAATCCAATTTAATTTGTAAATAACCCAAAGGCATGAGTCTTTTGTGTTTCTTGACTAGGTTCAGGCTACTGTTTATAGCTGTTACAAATGGCTCTGTCAAGGACAGAAAGAAGCTGTTTTCACAGCTCTGATGACTTCACTAATCATTGCATTAAGTGTTATTGGACTGTCTGTTGGTTAACTGTTTAAAAAAAAAAAGAAGAAAAAACACTGTGCTGTTGTATTTTAAAATGAATTTAAATATTTTCTCATTGCTATTACCAAGTTATTTCTGTGTTGTTACACAAAATTACTACAGTTCTCATCTCATATTTTACCACATTTTGTTACAAAGATTCTGTACCAAAGAAATAAATCCTAACTTGAGGAATACTGAATAAATATTTTGAATCAGTTTAGTTAGATAAAAGGACAGATGAGTAGCTAATATACTACTTTGCCTATAAACAGTGATAGCTTTTGAAAAAAAATAGAAGTATTTCCTGATTTATAAAGGCTTTAGTTCAGTAAACAAAACAACTCTGTCTGTTTAAGTATTACTTATTTAGGTGTTTATTTTAAATGAAAATAAAAATGACAATATAGACAAACATCTGGACTTCACCAAGCAGGCTACATAATCTGAAGGTGGATACTGACATTCTATCAGTGGTTGTAAATTGCAGTGATGTGATTCCTATTCTTTTTGATGGCAAACAGAGAGAATACAAGTCATGACAACTGATATGTCTTATCCATTTCATCTCTCCATAAAAGGTTGAGTGAGGTGACCAAGCTGTCTGTCTTAGCCACACAGCCTATCCCACATATTTCTCCCCTGGCAGACCTACTTCATTACTCTCGCTAAATAGACTTTCAAGAGACCTCATCAGCCATCATTTACACAGCCTGGTCCAACCACCTTTCACCATGGCCATCTCATCAGACATATACACACCCTGCCGTTCACACATGTATGGCACACCCATGCAGACTTCCTCCTTTGCCTTCTTATCCCTGGCTACCTCATCAGTCTACATGAGCCCGCACACACTCTCACAAAAACACTCCCATATCCTTGGGCTCTATTCCCCAGCCACCTCATCAGGCCAGAGCAGACAGCTATTACAGTGTGCGCTTCAATGCCTATTTCTACTCCTATCTCTTTCCTTATCTGTTGGCAGGAGAGGTCTGCAACAACCTACTGACCGGAGACATAGCCTCGCTGCCCTGTTGACCGGAATGCATTTTGTGAACATTTAGCAGAATGCATGCTATCTTTTTGCACAACAAACTCCATTCAACAGCTGTTCATTTGATTCATTTCACCTCATGCCAGGCAGGTTTGGCATTGTGCTTGCCATCTAGGTCAAACTGGTCTGGATCATACTGAAATGTCAATAAGATTTCAGCTCACTATAAGGAAATTATTTCATTTCTAATTTGAGCAGAAAAAAACCCATTTAGAATCAAACATTTAAACATCAAACTTACTGGTTGCATAATAAATCATAATAAATTCAAAGATTAATGTTTAATTAAATTACTTATGGAATTTACTGTAAATGTTTTCAAAGTCAGAACAAAGCATTTTTAATTAGATTTCTGATTAGACAAACTATGATTAATTAATCAGTCCGACTCAGCTCATCAGAAAATGAGGAGTGTGAAAAACAGGCACTCTATTTTCAATCATCCTGTTGTTAGTTTTTCTCAGGTTGTATTAGATACGGAGTCGAGACCCTCTTTTACAAGACTGTAGAAAGACTGTGATAGAAATGTAATTATTTGCTTTTTTCATTACTTTACTTTCTCCTAGGTTGCAGTAGGAGTTACATATGGTTTGCCTAAAGTTGCAGTACAGTTACAAGGTATTGCTTTTTGATATGGTCACCATGTCAGATTAGGCACAGATTATGCAGTTGTAAATTTTTTTGCTACAGTTGGCAGAGACAAATGACTGCATGTTGTATCTCAACCAATCATAGCTTCCTGTTTTTCACACCCTACACAATGTATTTGGATAGGAGAAGCCAGGATCCAAATACAAGAAACAAAGACGAAAACAGACAATAGCATCAGTGATACAAGCCAGGCACATGATGGCGGTTGTCGGGGAAAGCACTGAAAGCAAAAAAAAAGGCAACTCCAGTCCAGATCGTTTGCCAGCTGTCATAAACAGTGACATAGTTCTTTTGGTATTACAAAGGTCTATATCTATTTATTTCTGTGTTCATATATTTGCTTCAAACCTTTTTCGCAAAATTGTTTTAATAAAAGTTTTAGGTTTTAACATTGACTATGGGTCAACATACTGTAATGAAGTAGGCATTTTTATATGTTTATTTTTAAAGCTACACTGGTTAATATTTGCTAGAAGATTGATGAATCAGTATATATACCCAATAAATCCATTTTATCTTACTTAACCAAACCAAACACAAGAATTTTAAATGAGACTTGGTTCAGCTTACATTAATCAGTTAGGAGCAAAAACAACTACTGATTTTTATTCATTTATTTATTTATTTATTTTCAATCCCACTTTATCATCAGGATACATCAATACACAGCTACTGTCTACGGCAATCTATGAATTGTTAATACATGTTTTTGTAATCCTTTCTCAGAATAATAAAAAAAGAAAGTTTAATTTTCGTTAATACAAATTTGATTTAGATAATACTTCCTCTGTGCCAGAAAGTAAGTTGTGTTTTGACTTGAAATCAAATTCCAGTAGACAATATATTCACAAACTGCATCTAGCATAATCACAATCAGTTCTCTGGGCTGTGTCCTTTCAGGACAGAAAAAAAAGTAAAACAAACAAAAAGAGTTATGGCCTAGATAACAATTGCTCTGCTTTTCTGTAACACAACAGACACATGGTCACAGGGCCTGGAACGTTTTGCCCTCAGCCACCTTCTCATTCTAAATTCTGGACAGGAAGTAGTGAGTTGGTAACCTGGGGTGACGGAATCAGGCCTCTGACTCACACACCCTGACCTCAAGGGGGGGAACAACCCAGTGAGGACAGAGCTCAGCCTCCAGTGTTAGGCTACTGCAATGTGCCTGACAGAAACAAACAGGCTAACCACAGGAAAAAAACAACAACAACAACAACAACAACACATCACAGAGAGCATTTAAAAAGCCAAAAAAAAAAAAAATACAAAATGAAAAGAAGGTGGCTTGATGTTCATACTGTATATTAGTGGAACAAGAAATGGCATTCATGTAGAAATATAAGGGGAAGTAAAATATATTAATAGTTGTTGAAACTGAATTTGAAATAAATAGTGTAAATAATGTAAGACATATGAGTAGCAAATGCATCGCTGTATAAGAGAAAACTAACAGGAAGTGCATAAGTGCCAAAAATGCTAAGAAAAAAAGGATAATGCCTACCTTGTCCCCAGCTGTCACAAAACAGCTTAAAACAGTAACAGTAAAATCAAAACAGAATATACCTGACCAGCTAGGGGAAAAAAGCAAGAAAGAGGTTGGTCTATAGGAAAGAGAAACTTGAATTGCTGACTCAAAGCCTGGAATTCATTTCAAGGAGATGTGTCAAGCGGAGGGAGAGGGTGTTGCTGAGGGCATAGAGGTCTGCTGTAGGGTGGTGTAACAACAAAGCTAGTAACCTCTAGAGACCAACCTTATCTGACGCCTTGTCTCTCCCCCTCCCCACCTCCCAACCCTGCAGTTGCAGGTGCAGATGCCAAGTGAACATGAGGGCAGGCTTTTATATATTTTTTTCTTTGCAGTCATGCCCCCTCAGAAGAACACCTGGTCCCCACAGAGGAAAGGATGGAATATGGGGAAGGGTTGATCTAGTGATAACTATCCCCTATGTATGTCTACTTATTTGCCCATTTTTCCCATTTCTTTTCACCTTCCACAAATTCAGGCCCTGTCTCCTCTGCCTCTCTCCCCAACCCCTTCTTCTTTCCTCTCCTGTTCTGCTATCTGGCTCTCAGCTGTCAGACTTAGAAATTGCAGGCGAGACAGGGGTCCTCTGCTGTTGGAGACGTGCAAGAAAAGACAGAGATCTTCAGTCGCACAGTCTGAGTTACATTTGACACACATATAAATGTAACATTTAGACCAGTCCTCACTTGCCAACCTGTGCATCTCTTGTTTTGTGTATGACAAAACAATCAAAAGAAAATGGATATAATCACTACTATTTTAGCTAAAATGACATTTGCTACTTATGAGACTTGCAAGGACTCTTGATTTTGTCTGCACTCTCTCACTGTGGCCCACATTATGTGTATGAGAAAACATTAGAAAAACAAATTTTCTAGAGAGATATTTTATGTTGATTGCAATCAAATTTGAATGAGGTTGAAGCATTATAATTGTGATTCAGTGATGAGCTCATTCTCAGAATAGCTAAAAAAATAAAAAATAAAATAATCCCAGTTAAAATATTCAGTAAACACAGTTTACAGCAGTTTAATAGTATGGTAAATAAAAATGCATATTTATTAGGTGTTTGAATGTCTTCCTGCCATAGGTTATAACAGGTGTCGAGTGTAACATGTTCCAAAGTAACATGTTAATATCTTGTCCTGTTCTCCTAGAGTGTTGTCTGTCTCCTAGAACCTCTTCCATGCTCTTCTGACAATGGATCATATTGATGTACCATCCTGGAGGAGTTGGACTACCTGTGCAACATCTGTAGATTCCAGGTATTATCTCATGCAACTAACAGTGAAACTGACCCTAGCCAAATGTGAAACTGGTTTAAAACAGTTTCACTGGTTTAAAACAGCCGGAAAAGAGAAGAGGGAGGGGGAAAATATCAGCAGCCTCCAACTGCAAAACCATTCCCAATGGACTAGTTGTTAATTTCATTAACACCACTGAAACTGATTAATAACGTTATCTGCTATTTTTGTGTTGATATGCTAACTGACCACATCGATATCCAAGAGTGTTCATTTATTTACTTATAGCAGTGTACTCATTTGTAACAAGATGGCATAAAGGAGGAATTTAGTGAAGGAATCTACTGTAAGCATCAACTTCTTAAACTGAAATTAATCTCTGCTACACAAACCTAGCACTGACCATGAACATCATACCCACTGTGTACCTGCCCAAAATAGAGCTTTACACAGTATAGCAAACAAATCTGTTTGTTTTGCTCTAAAATGCACACTATTTTCATGCAAACTTGTAATAACTTAGTATATCTCAGTTTGTTCTCCAGAATGTTTCACAATGTTAAAAAAACAAAAAAAAACAAAAAAAAAAAACTTCATGTCATATACAGATCCAATATCTGATTTAAAAATACTGACGACTGCCAGTGCTACACCTCAGCCTCCTAGTAGCTACACCTATGGTATCATTTTAAAATCCTATGTTGTCATTATTCTCAAGTTCTTCTCAAGTTATCACATTGACAAGATTTTTTAGAAAACTTCACCTCTGACCAGGATTCAAACTCATCTGAGATTTTTAGCAGATGCATCTTTAGTATCAGTTTCAAACTCTTATATTACCTCTTTCATAAGTTGTCACATTCACAAAATTTTCAGAAAACTTGACCTCCAGCCTTGACCTTGAGGTTGAGCTCAGTAAGATTTTTAGGAGATACAACTATGGTATCAATTTAAAACTCCTACTTTGCCTCGTTCTCGAGTTATAGCATTCACAAACTTAAGTGTCCATGCCGCCCGTCTGTCTAAATGACTCCCAATGGGGTGACAACAATACCCCATCATCCTTTCATGGCTGAGAGGTAAAAACTGAGGACATTGCACATAAGCTTTAGAGTTCCCGTTTACAAATGCCACTGAGCAGTTCTTTCCTTTGAATATAACCTCCCTTGTTTTGCTCCTGTCCTGTGTTTCTGACATCTTTCTCCATCTCTCATCCTTTTCTCTCCCTGGGAAATACAGTCGATGTAGCTTTAGGTAGCAGACACAGTGTGTGACAAACTGCATTTGTGTAACAAATTTGTGTTTGCTGAGATTTGGTGAGCCATTAAAAATGTTGTATTTGAAATTAATTGCCACAACACATTAATCCATTTACAATCAATCCTGTTCTGTAGTGCTAGCTAGATGCTGAAGTAACATGATGACAACTTGACAACTAGATGTCTGCACCACAAATGCAGTTCTATATTGTTTCAACTGTCATGGTTCCTGGGTCTGAGTTTCAGTGTTACTTCCTCTTTTATTTTGTTAGCCACCTGTCTCATGTGCTTGACTGTTCAGTTCTGCTTCCCCTGTCTCATTAGTCAGATTTAGTTCACCTGTGTTCCCTGGTGTTTCATCTCCCTGATTATGTCATGTAGGTATTTAAGCCCTTAGTTTTCTTCAGTTCCTGTTATGAGCTTCCTCATGTTGTGTGTTCTCCTGTCTATCGGTCAACATTAGTTTTAAGTCAGTTTGCTCTAGTTTTACTCTGTTTTATGTTTTACTAAGTCTAACATTTGCCAGCTAATAAAACTGTACTTTGAGTTCAAGTCTGTCGGCAGAGATCTGGATTTGGGTCTGCACTCTGCCTGTCACACACAATTGTCAAATGACACCAACCCACTTAACCCCTGATTTTAATGTGTTAAATGATGCAGAAATTTTATGGTTTTGCCTCTTTAAGTAAGTAAGTAAAGTTTATTTGTATAGCGCTTTTCACAGACATATATAACAAAGTGCTTCATAAGAAATACTCCGACACCAGACGTCTGTCACGCTGCTCCTAAATAACGCTCCATCAAATGACGTCTGATGTACCGCCGGTGTGCCAGCATCCCGTGACACACCTACCTGTGCTGAAAACAGAAGCAAACCCATGACACCACACCAGAGAAACCCCACCAACTTCTAATATAAGTGATGGATACACCTATACGATTGTTTATTTTTTATGTTACTGTGTTCTCCATTTAGACTCGAATTGGTATGTTTGAAGTAATATCCTCAAATTCCTCAAACCTAAAGTAACAAGCCTGTTTTGAAAATGTAAGGAGTAGAAAATATAGGTATTTGTGTAAAAATGTGACACTAAAAGTAAAAAGTTGTCAGAAAAATAAACACTCAAATAACATACAGGTATCTGAAAATTCTACTTAAATACAATGATTTGGTGCTTGTCCTTGCCATCTCTGTTCTGTCAGTACACTATTTTCTCCTTAATGCGTGAGCCAGTCTAAAAGAAATTTTGCACGATCATTGTGACACATATAGTGATTATTAGCATCTATATATTTAAAAAAAATATTTATGATAAGTGACACTTCCCAATATAAAGCTTCTTGAGGCAACTGTTGTTGTGACTTTGCACTATATAAATAAAACAGAATTCAATTTAATTCAATTTTGGGGATTTTCCTATATATTTTGCTAATTTCATCATCCCCCTGTGTGCAATGTTACGTTCTCTGTTTGAACTTATCATATCACGTTCAATGTAGATTACCGATGTGTAACTTAGGTCACCATTTTTATTTTTATTTTTAAATTTGTGACTTTTTTTTTTCACCACAGAGTATGGAAAGACAAACTTGCAGTACTGTAACCTCCATTTCTATCTGTACCTTTTTCTATAGTACAATCACTGTGATGATCGCTTTCAATTCTCTTTGGGCTACTTATCAACTTTGGGTTATGTTGTTAGTTTTGTGTTCACATTTTGTGGAACTGTAACCAAAGGTTTATATTCTTAACTGGTAATACATCTCAGGTCATTTTATGGAGTAACACAATAATAATGTAATAAGTAATGAGTACTGTAATTCATTTCTTTCTCTGGTGATTGCTTAAGTAAGATACTGAATTACTTTTGAGAAAAATAACAAGCAACGTGCAATACATTAATTTAATTTAAGTAATGACCCCAACACTATCAGATGGATATAATTTTGATGTCTGAAAAGTGAAGCCATTTCAGGAGGCCAGAACGGGTCATCTTCCTTGCTTATAAAGCAAAGTCTGATTGTATAGACAGTTATAAAACAAAAACTTATTGCTTATAAGCTCAGCAAACTCATTGGCGATGAGCTTATTCTCTCGCTTGCTAGGTTTCAATCCTGTTGAACAAAACATAATGTTTATTTTACACTAAATCAAATGATAAAACAATACTTTAGAATACCATCAAAGTGGTTACAGCCATCATTTTTAGAGATTATATATTGTTAGAAGGTCACATGAATTCACTGGATCTGGCAATTTGGATTTAGTCAAGTTACTGTGTCACACTATTCTATACTTTGGGCAGTGAGGCATGTAAGTCCTTTCTTCTGCTTGCAGTCTAGTTATTAAGACATGAGAATGATGCTAACATTTTTATCCAATTGTCAAAGTGAGCATAAAGAAAGTTAACAAATTGAATGAAAATACAATATAAAATGTGTGACGAATTATATAAGAATAGTTAGAAATTAGGTCACTATGAGACCTCTGAACAGCATCAATGTGCCTTCCAAAGAATTATTCCTTTTTTTGGATGCTTGAGAATGTTGTTCAAAATCTCACATAGGTGTTTTACTGTTTTGAGATCTAGTGACTACAAAGGCCATAGCATGTTATTCTCATCTGAATATTATTGACCCATTCGGTAACAACGGATGTCCTGTGTGTAAGGACATTTTTTTTCTAGAAGAGCTCACTTCCATTAAAATACCAGTTTTTCAACACATGGTAGATACTTTCAGTGCCTTCTATCTAAGGGGCAAACTTGACCCAAACCATGCCAGTAAAATGCCTTCCTCTTCATGCAAGGTTGTATAAACACTATTTTTAAGTCACATATGAACTACTCACTATAGTGCTATTTTTCTGGTAAGTGATAGACTCGGATATATTAGATCAAATGGGAATATCTAACCAGTGAGCTCACAGCCCATTCAATATCAGCGTGACATGCTGACAAGATCAAAGAAAACCTACACACTGACTGAACTTTGTTCTGCATTTTTTTCAGACAGTGTGTTAGGCAGACTACTTACTTGTTGCTCAATCATCAAAAACAGGACCTGCTCTATTGATGATATGGTTCAGAACTGATGTAACCAAAAGCCCAAAATATATGCCTCAGAGTTGATCAAAGTCTTTTTCTGCACAATACACAATATAGAATGTCAGTGAAGCTGCTCCACTGGAGGCATTATGATAAAGGGGAATCTAAGGCTTGGTTATTTTGTTCCATGACCTGTTGACTTTCATGTTGATTGTAAAAGGTTTTAAAAGTCATACTGGAGACAGACTGGCCTACATAAATGCTATATGCTCCACATTACATAAGAACTATAAACTGATTTGCATGTCATTGAGTGAAATACATATTTGACCCCTTTCAACCATGGGCACAGAGGTGACAATTAATCAATCAATAGATGCTTCTGATCTCAACTTGTTACGTTTATAAAACACACCTGTCCACATAATCACTTTCTACCATTTCAACCTCTACCACAATGGTCAAGACCAGCAGTCCACAACCCCCGGGCCACCGCGCCGCGAGAGTTGAGGCTCGGGTGTGAACTTTATGGTTTTCAGGGTTTTTATCATTAACTCGGTTTCCCTGGGTCTTTTCCCGTGTTGTAGTTCTGTGTCTTATTTTGAAAGAAATATTTACGCATTACCATAGCGACCAGGGGCAGAGAGGAGGATATTACTCTCAATGTTGTTGGCCCATTTCAGGAGGACGCTGCTAATAAAGTTACAAATTACACAGTGAATTCATGTCTATTAATATATTTACAAAATACCACAGTTTTTGTGTTGGTTGTATCATTTAATTTTGTTGTATTTATCCACGACACCTTAAAGGTCAGTCCGTGAAAATATTGTCTGACATTAAACCGGTCTGTGACACAAAAAAGGTTGGGGACCACTGGTCAAGACCAAAGAGCTGTCAAAGAATGGCAAAAGAAGATAATGCTTGTGTAAACCGAAGTCAGTCGTGATTGACTGCAGATGCCATGCCAGCCTACCCCGCACTGCCTGCTGCACCACCCCTCCCCTGCAGTGGAGCCAAAGACCACACCTCCTCTACACACCCCCACCGCCTGACTGAGGCCGGGATCCATTGGCCTATGGACCACCCTGAAGTTAAAGGCCTTGAAATCCTTCATGGGCCACTGCAGCGGGGCGTTGTCTGAACAGATGGTGAATGAGTGTCCCAGGAGGTAATAACGAAGAGAGTTGATCGCCGACCAGATCACCAGGCACTCCTTCTCCACAGTGCTATATTTGCTTTTACGCTCTGTTAGTACAAGATTGGGCAGTTGACCCCCTTATCTGCTGGGACAAAACAGCCCCCAGCTCTCTGTACAAACATCGCCTTGCACCACTCCTTCCACTAGATCAGATCTGCAGCACCCTTTCGGGTGAATTCAGTCAAGGGGCTGGTCTGGTCCGTGAAACCAGACAGTGGTGGCAGCAGTGGTAGTACCCAGCCAGTACCAAGAACCATCTCACCCCGTTCTTGTTCTTGGGACAAAGAACACAAAGCTCCGGATAGCAGCCGTGGCGCCCACTCCGCCTCTGGCCGTTGGCACACCTCTACTGTGGCCCAAAACAATTCCAGGAACACCTGGGGGTCATCATTCGCCACCTTCCGATGCAAGGTCACCAATAATGGAGGCCTTGATCACACCTGGAGTAGCCTACTCTGTCTCCAGACCTTTATCCAACAGAAAATATTTGGAGAGACCTAAGACGCCAAGAATCAGCCAAGAAACCAATATTTAGTGAGCTCCTGTAAAGAGGTGTGGGCAGAGTCCCTCCTGAGATGTTTGCAGTCCTGGTCACTACACTACAAGAAATATCTTGTGCTTCTCAACAAGTGATCCACCATCATAAGATTAGAGATGTTTGATGGTTGTGAGTGAGTGGCCAAACTTACAAATTCCACATGGGGGCACATAATTATTCTCCCAAATGGACAACAAACTGTAGCTTGCTTGTTTAATTCTGTCATAAAAACCAAAACGTGTCTAGACAGAACATAATGTAATCACTATTTATTGACTAAAAATATGGTATTAATATTTACAGTTACTTTTAGAAGATTCTCCTCAACCGTTCAGTCACTGGATGATTCCTCTTCTGTCCATCGTGATCCACAAACTCACTTTTAATAAGAAGATTGTAATGTAAGATTATTCTAAGTCCTTTTTGTAAAAGCTTACAGCCACAAAATATTTCATTGTTCTATTAGGACACTGTATCTTCCTCAATTTATGTTCCATTTTTTGAAAAGCATTACCACCATGAAATACTATACTGTACTATTCAGAGACACAGTTGTTTAATAGTAATGCATAATTCCTCTTAGGCTTATATGGCTCAAGGCTCTTTCTTCCCTTCCTGAGGTGTCGTCAGTGGGCCTTTGATGGAAAAACATGGTGTGTTAAGAAAAAAGGGAGCAAATGAGCATTTATGTTTTTATTCCTGCTGAGTATTGTATTGTTAAATGCTAATGGGAGATCAAAGTGGGTCTTTGTTCTGTGAAACATTTGTTGAAGTCTTGTCTACTTACTGTTTATGTTGGAAAGGAAATGAACTTTTCTTTTGACAACAGCTTCTAAAGGAAAAGCAGAAAAATTGTAGATTGAGGCATGTACATCTGCTGAAAATGTATACACGAAAGAAGAGACTGAGACACAAGCAGTGGAGGGAAAAATTGATATCTCATACTGTCAGTCACAATGGGAAACCCCTTGTGTGATACCCCTGTGGCACTTTACCCCCACATTGCCAGTGGAGACAAGAGGAAACAAGCCACATCCGCCCTCAGAGAGAAGAATCAAGGTTTTTCCTGGCCGGCAAGTTTAAGTAGAATTGTGAATAAAAAACGTCAGGAAGCAAAACTAAATAAAACTACATAAGCATGGTTGTAGAAAACCCAAATAGGGAACCTTTGGATGTCATTACATCATTTTTTGTAATCTGAATTATATCTGCATAGAAAAAACCTTAAAAACAAACAAACATGAATAGAGGTACCCTGCTGCTGGGAGATATGGTGGGCAGGTTCTGGCATATACAGTGATTAAAAAACACTTCCTACTGATACATGCACATGGACACGAGCCAGAACATGTTTTATCAATCGGTTGACATTCACCATGACCTCCATGACAAAAATCTGCACAACACACAAGTTCTTTTCTTGTTTTTTTTGCGCATATGCATATTAAGGAAACACAAACTCGAGTACATGTACAATGAATATATCACACTGAAAAGGTCTCATCTAGTATGAGATTTCAAATAAAATATCTATTTAAGAAGACACTGAGTTCATGTATTTGTGTGTGTGTGTGTGTGTGTGTGTGTGTGTGTGCGTGTGTGTGTGTGTGTGTGGCTATTCAGCTGCTTCATTTACTTCAGAGAGTGAATTGTGCAATATTTCTTTTACAGTACATTTCAAACCAAAGGCTAAGGCCATCTATTGCTATACTGTATTCTGCGGACCGTCTCTTTCTTCCTCTTTCGCACATGTGCACATGCACACATGCACACACAAAATTACACAAATCACAGGTTTCCTATTCACAGTCATTGTGTATTACTTGCAGCAAGCATTAACAGTGTCAAAAATGACCTGACTTTCTCCTATTTATTAACACTGACTAGCATCAGAGGTAATGGAGTGAATGGATGCAGCTTGACTTTAAAGATAATACTTTCAAACGAGACTCCCCAGACCCCAGTCAAATGGAGCTAGTATATCAAAAGACTCCCCATTACAGTAACTATGCATCTCCTGTGGTTTCCTCTCACTGTATTGCCACTTAAAATATGTAGCAACAAGGAATAAGGTGACAAGGCTACCTCTTGGCAGTCTGGGTCTGTCTGAATTTCAAAGAAGCTCTTTGAAAGGAGATTGTTTTTATTGGAAACATGAGTTGGTGCAAAAATAAGGGCCAAAAAAGAGAAGAATTGATTCTGTTGGTATTGCTGGAAAAGCAAGAGAAAATGGGCTATAGGAGAATTTTTTGTGACTTTGTCTATGTTTTGTTGTCTGTGCACCGCATCTGTTTTGTACCAAGTTGAAAAGAAATCAGCAGCCTTTTCCCTTTTTTCTCTTTGTATTTAATTTCACTCAGCCTTTGAGGTTCTGATGAGTGAATAACCGTGAATAACCAATAGAGAATGAAAAAGCTAGAAACGTCAAATGTCTCCTTACCTGGGGTGGCAGAATTGGAGCTGCATGGTTCAAACTTTTTAGGCATAATCAAGCATTCTAGGTTTTATCGACGAACAAAAGAACACAAACAACAACCAACCCTACAGGAGCACTGAGAGCAAAAACGTGTCAGCCAACCAGAAGCGGGTCTCTAAGGTTACATGTTGTATTTAATCCCCTGAACCCCCAATAGGCCCGATGGAAGAATTTTGTTGATGTCTTGGGCTGTCTACATTGTGTGTGTGTGTGTGTGTGTGTGTGTGTGTGTGTGTGTGTGTGTGTGTGCAGTTCCTTCCCTCGAGCCACAGTTAAACTCCTGTGACATCAGCAGCCATGTCTTATTTCCTTATTACAAAGGTCCCACTGTAACGCAGTGTGTCAGAGCAGGGACTACTTTCTCACAAACACACACATGCTCATTAGCACACATAGTGTATCTCCATCTCACACGTACATGTG
This sequence comes from Pelmatolapia mariae, assembly GCF_036321145.2. Taxonomy (NCBI): domain Eukaryota; kingdom Metazoa; phylum Chordata; class Actinopteri; order Cichliformes; family Cichlidae; genus Pelmatolapia; species Pelmatolapia mariae. The sequence goes on from NC_086232.1 coordinate 38,050,209, forward strand.
CACACACACACACACACACCTACAGACACACACATGCACATGTGCCCGCGCGCGCACACACACACACACACACACACACACACACACACACACATACATACATCAGAAGGAGTAAGCAGGAGAGCAGAAAAAGGCACAAAAACAAATTAAACCAAGCACAAGATAGGCCTTTCATTATAATTACCATATTCAATAAAACACAGATTAGATAAAGGAAGAGAAGCTCTGGGAAGGAGGAAAGGGTTTCTGTCTGGGTGTGTGTGTGTGTGTGTGTGTGTGTGTGTGTGTGTGTGTGTGTGTGTGTGTGTGCGCGTGTGTGTAGGTGTCTAGGTCAGTGTATGTGTGTGTGTGTGTGTGTGTGTATGTCTGTCTGTATTTGAGCATATTCCTTCACAGACTTGAAAGATGAGTAGAAGACTGTGCATAATTTACACTGTACTTTTCAAAGAGGCCAATATTCCACAGATGGTACAAATTATGGTGGATGTGCTCCTCCACTCAGTTTTACTCAAGCATCTAAAGTCTCTCTAAAGTACCGAACCTGCTGTAATTATAACATCCAATCAATTTTAAACTAATTTTAGGTTTGGCAGTTAGCTGGCTGTTTTGTAGAGTTATATTTTTTCCAAGTTAGTTAACTTTGCAAGTATAAAGTTATTTACACTCACTCGATAGGCTGCATGAATTTAGTTTTATAATATATCCAAAGAGTAGGAATTTAATTAATCTGTTGTTATCTTTCAATCATTTTTGCTTTTTAAACATTTACATTTCCTGCTACATATTTCTTTGTGTACAATCAAACATAATTACAATGTTGCACCAGAAAAGTGGAACAATGTTTTTGTTTAATGGCAGTTACAATACCTTAAACGTACATGTACTCAGGTGTACAAACATGTATTATTTCAATTATCTTATACAGGACAAGAATTCTTTAGCAAAGTAGTAGTGTAGTGCTGTCTTGTGCTGGACTTACATTACTATCATGTATCATTTGTCTCATTTGATAATGAAGCTACTGTTAGCTGAAAAAACAGAGTGCATGAAGGTGTGACAACTCTAGATATATCTCGGAAAAACAAATAATTTGACCTATACATTATAATAGGCTTATAATGACTACTCTTAGTTGCAACACTTGAAAAGTGAGCATATCTGTTGAAATACTGACTAACCACTTTATGCATAAAATGTCAGAAATAAAGGAAAAAAAATGTCCATCAAAGATTTCAAGAGCCTAAGTTGATGAAATGCAAAGATCAATATACAGGGTAGGCCATTTATATGGATACACCGTAATAACATGGGAATGGTTTGTGATATTAAAGTCCTATTTGTGGCACATTAGTATATGTGAGGGGGCAAACTCCTCAAGATGGGTGGTGACCATGGTGGCCATTTAGAAGTCGGCCATCTTGGATACAACTTTTGTTTTTTCAATAGGAAGAGGGCCATGTGACACATCAAACTTATTGGTAATGTCACAAGAAAAACAATGGTGTGCTTGGTTTCAACGTAACTTTATTCTTTCATGAGTTATTTACAAGTTTCTGACCACTTATAAAATGTGTTCAATGTGCTGCCCATTGTGTTGGATTGTCAATGCAACCCTCTTTTCCCACTCTTCACACACTGATAGCAACACCGCAGGAGAAATGCCAGCACAGGCATCCAGTATCCGTAGTTTCAGGTGCTGCACATCTCGTATCTTCACACCATAGACAATTGCCTTCAGATGACCCCAAAGATAAAAGTCTAAGGGGGTCAGATCGGGAGACCTTGGGGGCCATTCAACTGGCCCACGGCGACCAATCCACTTTCCAGGAAACTGTTCATCTAGGAATGCTCGGACCTGGCACCCATAATGTGGTGGTGCACCATCTTGCTGGAAAAACTCAGGGAACGTGCCAGCTTCAGTGCACAAAGAGGGAAACACATCATCATGTAGCAATTTCAAATATCCAGTGGCCTTGAGGTTTCCATTGATGAAGAATGGACCCACTATCGTTGCACCCCATATACCACACCAAACCATCACTTTTGTTGGTCCAACAGTCTTGGAGGGATCCATCCAATGTGGGTTAGTGTCAGACCAATAGCGGTGGTTTTGTTTGTTAACTTCACCATTCACATAAAAGTTTGCCTCATCACTGAACAAAATCTTCTGCGTGAACTGAGGGTCCTGTTCCAATTTTTGTTTTGCCCATTCTGCAAATTCTTTGCGCCGATCTGGGTCATCCTCCTTGAGATGCTGCTGTAGCTGGAGTTTGTAAGGGTGCCATTTGTGAGTAGCTAATATCCGCCAAAGGGATGTTCGACTAATGCCACTCTCCAGTGACATGCGGCGAGTGCTACGCTGTGGGCTGTTGCTGAATGAAGCTAGGACAGCCACTGATGTTTCTTCATTAGTGTCAGTTTTCTTGCGTCCACATTTTGGCAAATCCAACACTGAATCAGTTTCACGAAACTTAGCAAGCAGTTTGCTAACTGTAGCATGGGAGATGGGTGATCTCGTAGGGTGTCTTGCATTGAAATCTGCTGCAATGACCCGGTTATTGCGTTCACCAGATATTAACACAATTTCGATCCGCTCCTCACGTGTTAACCTCTTTGACATGTCAATGGCTGTGAACAAAGAGAAACTTGTAAATAACTCATGAAAGAATAAAGTTACGTTGAAACCAAGCACACCATTGTTTTTCTTGTGACATTACCAATAAGTTTGATGTGTCACATGACCCTCTTCCTATTGAAAAAACAAAAGTTGTATCCAAGATGGCCGACTTCTAAATGGCCACCATGGTCACCACCCATCTTGAGGAGTTTGCCCCCTCACATATACTAATGTGCCACAAATAGGACTTTAATATCACCAACCATTCCCATGTTATTACAGTGTATCCATATAAATGGCCCACCCTGTATTTACATATATGTGAAACTGGAACCACAAAGTTGACATAACCACATAAAATTTGCTTGATAAATAATTTTAATATTTAAGCTTCTCGTGTTCATTCTTCCTGATTTTGCTGTCATTCGGTATTGCTACATCTATCACTATGGCCGTCTTCCTCCACTTGTCCACCACTACTATGTTTCGTTGGTTAGCTATCACCAATTGGTCTGTCTGTATCTGGAAGTCCCACAGAATCTTGGCTTAGTCATTCTCCCACTTTGACCTCGGAACTTCCAGGCCATACTCGCCACAGATGTTTCTGTATTCTATGCCAGCCACTTGGTTATGGTGTTCCGTGTATGCTCTGCCTGCTAGCATCTTGCACCCTGCTGTTATGTGCTGGATTGTCTCAGGGGCATCTTTACACAGCCTGCACCTGGGGTCTTGCCTGGTGTGGTAGACCCCTGACTCTATTGATTTTGTGCTCAGAGCTTGTTTCTGTCCTGCCATGGCTAGTACCGCTGTGCTGTCTTTCAGTCCAGCTTTGTCCAGCCACTAGTAGGATTTCTGAATGTCAGTCACTTCCTCTATAAGCTGTGTGCAGAGGCTTGTCCTTCCATGATGGTTCCTCCTCTTGCTCCTCTGCTTTCTTGGGTTTCTGCTGCCTGAGGTATTCACTAAGCACACAGTCGGTTCATGTTTGTTGTCTCATCCTGGACAGTGGTTCTGACACTCACCAGTCCTCAGCATTCTTTCGCTTAGCGTACAGTCTCAGGGTGCTGGATTTGGGGTGAAACCCTCCCTCCATGTATGGTCAGGAGCGTCCTTGTATTGATGTCAGTGGCTTCTGTTTCCTGCTTTGGACATCTTATTATCGTAGTGGGGTAGCTGATCACTGGCAGGGTGTAAGTGTTGATTTCCCAGATCTTGCTCTTTCTATTTAGCTGACTCCTCAGGACTTGCCTTACCCTCTGCAGGTATTTACCAGTCTCAGTTGAGGGTATACCCAATCTGGTACTAGGGAAATGATAATGTTAATGTTAGTGTATTCTTTAGAATCAGAATCAGAATACTTTATGAAACCCAGAGGAAATTATGGGGTCACAGTTGCTCCAAGACAGTAAGAACATTAACCTACTATAGTTAATTTAAAAATATAATACATTACAAAGTTACCAAAATATAACAAAATAGTCCAATAAATACAAATACCTCTAATTATAAATATCCCAGTATGTTTTTTTTTTTTTTTTTTTCTTCTTCCTAAGCTTGTCACTGCTTGTATTCCATCAGGTTCAAGCATCTGTGGTGTTTGCAGTAACACAGTTTGAGTCATTGTTGCTAAGCTCCTGTAAAGTTAATTAATACAACAGTTCTAATAAGAGCTGGCCAAGCAGGTTGTATGTTAGGTTTTCTGTAGGGGACGGCTAGAAGGAAAAATAATGTAGTAATATAAAATGTTAGCATAAGGGTGATGCTATTTGTGATAAGAGTGACTCCTTTTTTCACAGTAAACCTTCAGACAGTACAAAAAATACAACTTCAGTATATTCACAACATAACACAGAAAACATACTGTTGGTTTAAACTCGGATATTTTACTGTTTCATAAAAAATATTAGTTCATTTTGAATTTGATGGCAGCAGCATGTCTCAAAAAAGTTGGGATGGGGACACCAAAAGTTGGGAAAAGTAAGTGGTTGCTACTCATTAGGTTATTTGGCAACAGGTCAGTAATATGACGGTATAAAAAGAGAGAGGCAGAGTTTCTCAGACTACAAGTTCACCAGTTTGCAAAAAAAAAAAATGTATTTACAAATTGTGGAACGATTGTAGAATGATATCCCTCATACTCATTATATTTTGGGGCTGTACTTTTTTTTTTTTTTTTTCTTTTTTTGTAAACCTGTCCCGTTTGGTTCTTTTGCCATCAGAATTATTGTCTAAAGGCGAAGAAAGATGCCCAACGGATTTACTTTACCAAATGGACCATCCCAGCCTCGCCGTAATGGTCCATTTGATTTACCTTTTATTGTTTATTTATTTATTTATTTTTTTTACTTGCTAGATACGGGACAGGGGAAAAGAAAAGGGACAAAGAAAGAGGGGAAAAAAAAAAAAAAAACAGCGGAGAAGAGGGACGGGGATAAAGGGCAAAAAACAAAAACCAACAAAATAAGCAGACAAAAAATACATATATCGATCACCTGGATCACCTGTTGAGAAAGAAAAAAGAAAACAAGCAGAAGAAAACGAGAGTAATAGAATAAACAACATCACAATGATATATGGGAATATAACACTACATACTTAATATTAAACATTATTGTGCAGCACGTAAGATCGACAGCGCACAGTGTGCTTTGAGGTAGGAGCCAAAAAGGGTGTAGTTTGTGTGTGTGATCACCCGTGTGTACACCTGTGAGCATGAGCGCGCAGTGACGTGCCCGTGAGCTCCGCCGGCAGCCAGCTGTGCCTGAGTGACCGAGCCCCAGGCCGAGAGGCCGAGGGCACCCCACCCCCGAAGTGGCCCGAGCGAGCCCCAGGTTCCAGGCCCCGATAAGCAGCCACCAAGGAGTGAGCCGGTGTGTACCCGGACGCCCACCCCCGGACACAAAGAACCACCAACGCATCGATGTCTGAGGGCGTCTGCCACCGGCAGGGGAAGTGGTGGGGGGAGATAGGCCTCCAAACCTTGGAGGGCCTGAGATGTCCCCAGAGAGGTGGCGTCTGATACCCAACCTGACATATAGACACAGACATACAGGCACACTCAAATACAAACATCCATTCCCACCCTCATGCTCTCATAGGCAATTACTCCACACTCAACCAACGTGGAGACAGACATAAAGAAAAGCTGTACACACAATCACACTCCCCAAGCGTACTCTAAGAACCGGGTCTAGGTACCCTTGCCCCTGGAGGGGGAAACTGCACCCAGACCCAGGTGGTGTTACCCTTTTCCCTGCAGTGGGGAGAAGCAGACTGCCCCGACTCCGCAGCAGCAGGGAGGCCCCACACACCAGACCCCCGTCGGACGGCCAACTCCTCCTCCTAGCCCCCCCGCTCCAGCAGGCCGCAGAGACCGGGGGTGTGAGAAGACTCCAAACCTCCCTCTACCCGCTCATATGTAGTGTTGATGTATATGTGTTCTAAGGTGCAATTAAAACCCAGGAGGGCATGGAGCTACCTGCCAGAGAGCAGCAGGTAAGCGCATAGCCCCTCCTGATAGCCCTCAATGTCTACGTGTATTTAAAATTGAGAGGTGGGCAACGACGCCAGGGGTGAGGTGTACACCCTGATGGTAATTTGGAGTCCGTGTTGTGAGCCCACCCCCAAGATCCTATATGTATGTGTTATGAGAGTGTGAGTAATGTGAATGTCTAAGTTGTGAGATAAAATTGAGGCAGAGGCAGCCAGAAGGGGACAGAGGGGGGGGATGCCTCCTCTGCACCCTGGTGACACACCCCTACCCCAAGGCCCTGCATGTGTGGGTGATTGTGGTGGAGCGGGAAGAGGGAGGCAGCTGGAGATGGGGAGGGAAGAAAGGGAGGGGCAAGTGACCCCTCCCAGTAGGCACCCCCATGCTCTGCAACCCACCAGGGAAAGGGGGCCCAGGCCCATCCGGACCAATATCCCAGTATGTTACACAAAACTGAATATATATAGTTGACAATGGGGCACCCCTCTTATCATATTGACTTTGTAATTTTCTCTCTAGAGGATGCGATATTAAGTCATTTTTCTTGTAAATACAATGACTGTGTGTAGAGCTTAGCACTATCAAATGACCTATGCACAGTACAGTGCCTGAACACATCCTGTGTAGAGAGAGGACTGAAGCTGCTTCTGCTGATCTGCAGATCCTTCAGCGTTCCACCTTCTGTTTTTGTTGTATTATTTTAGGGTCTTTACCTTAAAACATAAAGTCCCTTGGGCCAACTGCTGTTGTGATTTGGTGCAAGAAAAATCTAATTGAAAAAAAAACTAACATGGTCTTAGTTGAGTGGCATGTCACATCCAGGTATTTTATCAACCTAGTAATTTAAAATAAACTAGAAACCACATCCTAAAATTTTAGACCCCCATATTTTGCATTAATCTGTTTATTTGTGTGTGTGTGTCTGTGTGTGGGTATGTATTTATGTATTACCACCCTGCGGTGATGCATTTCAAGCTGATTTATTTATTTGCTCCTTAATTTGTCAAACAAGGTCAAGCGCCCTAGTGACATTTTATCAAGACTTCTTTAGCCATTGTTTACACCCTAGCCAGACATGCACACAGATAGACACACAGGCCCACAGTCACACAGCCTTTTTATCTCCCAAACATTTACAAAGCTGTCGGTGCCCCCCTGCCAGCCAAAACTCAGCATGTCCTCCTTATAAAGTCAATGAATTTCATGCAACAGCCGTTGTGACATCTGACTATCAGTTAGAAGGGCTGTACAGTCCCATACTAATAAACCATAATCATCTCCCTGAAAAACACTCACAGCGAGACACTGAAATCCCTGCGTATGTATGCCAAACCATTTCCACATTCCAATTTCAGAAATACTCTTGTCTCTGCATTTCAAACACCTCCCAAGAATACACCTGCACAGATGCACACAGATATTGACAATACTATGAAAGCAAGTACACGCTCAAAACGCACATATATAGACAGAGGCCCCTCCGAGTGCACACAAATTTTGTTCAGAAGTAAACACTGTTGATCAGTTGCATTCTCCTGGGTGGCTCATTGCAGCTAAGTCTCTTCCTCTGTGGGGTCTCCAACTGTGACTGAAGCAGAACTAATGCAGTTAGCCACAGAAGTCTGGCAGACGAAGTCATGAACATTGTGCTGTACCTGTGTGTGCCCACCCCACACACATACTTGCACATCCCTTCATTTTCCCTGGCACTAATGGATAAGCATGCCTGGAAATGGCAACAGGACGCTACATTGAAAAGGACATGAGATTTTTTTTTTCCTGTGATATGTGTGGGCAATTTTGACTGCGTGAGTCCAGCTGGAATATTTTCTCTGATTTCAAGCTTGTATGGAAATGTATGTATGCTGCTCATTGGTGTGGGAAGAAACACAGCTACACTAATGGGGTAAAAGTAAAAATAATAAAATGGAGTGTGCAGCATTTGGGAAAAGGTTATGTTTTGCCCTAAGGTCAGAAGGATGACACTTGAACTAATTAGAGGGGCACTTGGGTCAACAACAAAAGTACTTTCAGGGTACTTAACCTGACCATACCAGGTGCCCCCTTTGCCACCAGCTATTATATTAAGGCAAAAATGGAGCACAAAAATATCACATCAGTGCACACACATACCTGATAAATGAATGTTTAAGAAAACAATTTGGCAAAATGGTGACAATCGTCCATTCCCCGTGCATACCACTGCTGGAGGCACAGTCACAGTTAAAACAATCACCAGAATCCTCTTGAAAGGGTACTTCAGTAATTTAGTGTTGAAAATTTACAAAGTTGTGGGAATTGGTTGAACAGGTTTAAAATCAATGGTAAAGTCAATCAGTTAACGATTTTCTGCCTTTTTGTCTCTCAAATGGGTCAAAGATTAAAAGGCATTAGATCCTTCATGTCCAATAAATACAAATTATGCTATATAATAATTCTTTATAACTACAAATATGTTAAAATACAAGCAATACAATGCAGGTGTCCCTGGTCAAATTGACTTTAGATGCTCATATGTACATTTTGCAGCTGTTTTCACAGGAGTATATCACAAGGGGAGTAAGTTGACCTTTGTATGTAAAATAAACATAAATAAAAGCAGACAGACAAATAAAAAACAAATAATTTTCAAAACCCCATGTTTTGGTCTACAGAGAACTGCATGAAAACAAAACCACAAGAGGAGACAGTTTCCACAAATATTACAGAGCTCAAGAGACAATAAAACCAATAACAGGACTGGGAAATGGGGGGTTGGAGTGTGCCAGAGCAACCCAAGAACAAACCTAGATAATAAAGGAGCAGTTTACCAAGAAGAGTTTTATGTTTATGCTCTATTTAATTAGAGGTTTTCATACTAGGTATACATATTTTAAGCAAAAAAATGTTTCTGTCCTTAACATGAACTATACTTAATTTAGGAACGCTTCTGATTTAAGATCTGTCTAAAAATTCAGAAATACAACTCTTTGTCTAATACTTTGTGAAATTAGTGAAAAAATATGAATATTAATATAAAATATTAAAAATATTGTCCCATATTATATCCTTCGTTTTTACCTTGGGAACTAGTAACAAACAGCCGAATATTTATTAGTATTTTTCATCCCAGACTACATTGAGAACATTGTCAGGTCTGAACAGAAAACTTTATGTATCTCAGCCTGTGATGGATTTCCGGAAAGGTACTTGAGTTTAAAAATGGAATGAAAAACCCAAGTCTCTGAAATGGAGTCATTGTTTTGTAGTACCTGTGAGAGGCACAGAACTCAGTGCAAAAGTGACTCTGAAACATGGTTAGTTTGAAGGGCTGATATTGATGATGGTGGTGGTGGGAAAAGAGGAGGGGAAGGGCAGGGTGTCAGTGAACTAGCGCCAAATAAATGGATTTCAAGCATAAAAACACATTTCTTTTTTAACAAGCTTTATAGCTGTGGTTAAATACAATCATCTAAAAATGCTAGTGTGCCTGTGAGGCTTTGATGTGGAGACTGACTGATATTTCTGTGTAATGTCCACCATCTTAGTTTAACCTAAGATTTGCTAATCATCTCTAAACTTAAACTACTGATTATACTAAAGAGAATACCAGTAGTTTTGCAAGTCATAAACTGCAGTATTTAAAAAAAAAATGTTTAAAAAAAGATGATTAAAGGCCTATATGATAACTTTCTAATTATAAATTATGAAATTCGTTAGAATTTTAAATTTGTGGACCTTGAACATCATTTCATATTAAAGCAGACATTTCTGACAGACTGACAGACATAATAAAGGGTGTCACTTCAATGTGATTCTATACACACAGCATATATATATATATATATATATATTTGTTTTTTTAATTTGGTGTTTTTGCTTGTATTTTTTTGTATTTTAACTTATTAGAATCTATTTTAATCTATTGTTTTATTGATGTCTTTTTCTCTTTGTAAGGTGACCTTGGGTTTTAGAAAGGCGCACTCAAATAAAATGTATTGTTATTGTTGTTGTTATTATTGTTATTATTATTATTATTATTATTATATAATTCCCCTCTTGCCCCTACAGGCGGTCTATCCTTCCAGCTTGGGTCCTGTAACAGAGGCCTGGAAGTTTGAGGGTCCTGCGAAGTATCTTAGCTGTTCCTAGGACTGCACTCTTCTAGACACAGATCTCTGACGTTGTTCCTGTGATCTGTTGGAGCCACTCGCCTAGCTTGGGAGTCACTGCACCAACTAGAACTGGGACCACTGTTACCTTCACCCTCCACATCTTCTCAAGCTCTTCTCTGAGCCCTTTGTACTTCTTCAGCTTCACGTGTTCATTCTTCCCGATGTTGCTGTCATTCGGTATCGCTACATCTATCACTACGGCCGTCTTCCTCTGCTTGTCTACCACCACTATGTCCGGTTGGTTATCCACCATCATTTTGCTCATCTGTATCTGGAAGTCCCACAGGACTGTGTAGCTCGGCCAATCTCCACCACTCTAGGGGGCATCTCCCAATATACATTATTTATTTATTTATTTTTGCAATGTGTGGAAACTCAACAAGATCATCCATATGCCTGTCTGATGTGACAACAGGTACCAATCATCTCACTTTATATGCCTTTGAATACAATTTTTTATTTGCAGTTTGACATGCTTGGGACACAAGCATATATCACTGTTGTGCTTATAGAGCATGCTGAAAAATCACTTGAGAAGAGAATTTAATTAATGACTTGTGCTACTTGAGACCAAATGAGTGTTTCCCTAATCTATTAGCGTGCATGATAAATATACCTGTCTGAGTACTGCTGAAGACATGTCATATTAAATATCATTTAATGGTGTTTTTGCTTTAGAAAAAGCAGGCTCTGGTGACAGCAAAAGAAACATATTGGTGTGCTCGCTGTTTTGTTTTTTCATGCTCACTAATCTGATACACTACGATTGTTGTCTGTGATACCTTTGAGTCACTCGGTCAGTAGCTGGTAGGCAGGTCTGGTAATGCACAGACATAAAAATCTACACGTCTTCATCAGATGTGCTTTATTATTGCACTAGGCTCTTGTTTCAACGCCAATCACTGCAAAAGCAAACCAAGAACCTGGCAAAATAACTATATATTTTCTAGGCTTGGGTTTCAAAGAATCAATATGTGAATTCAAAATGCGCTTCTTGCAAGAGTTTGCTTCATCATAAAGAAAACAATGTGCCAATAACAATATCTGCCTACTGTTGTTTGCGATCGCTTGTCTCTTCGAACAAAGAAGCTTTTGGCCAAATGCAGAGAACAAAGACACGCAAATTATAGTACATCAATGTGCTGCCTGGAGGGATCCATAACAGAAGAGCAATACAGAGAAAACCAATAGCCTGATTTTGAAAAGCTAGATTGCCTCTATCCAGATAGATTATGGTGCTAACAATCTAAGAATAGAGCATTTCACTCGAGTGTCTATCATTAGGTTGGCACACAGAAGAATGGTCACCATAAGCTACGCTCACAGGAATCTGCCATTACTGCCATTACCAAGATGGATCAATGTCATTGTCCTTTAATGGACAGGTGACCCATGTCACATTTGTGCGAATGTGTGTTTTTCTGTAGTTCCAAAGAATGTGAAATTTATCAACATTCATTCTGACCCCGTGATTATCAGAAGTTTCATAGCAATTCACAAAACTCCATATAACACAAGCATTCTTTCTCTTAAATTAATTAACTTAAATTAGATGTCAAAATGGTTAATTATTATGATGAATGCTTTATTGCAATAATAGTGAGAGGAATTAGAACAATGTTAAATCGGGGTGCACACACTCAATGCTGAGTTGTCAGAGAGAGTAATGGGTATAATTCATTTAATGGGAACAAAAATACCCACAGATTTTAATAGCAAGGACAGAGTACGTGTGTGTGTGAGAGAGAGAGAGAGAGAGAAAGGAGGGGAGGAAGAGAGACAGAGGAGAAATAATGAATGCATCCGAAAATGCAACTCATCTCCCTTTGTCGTATAGAGCTAAATGAGCAGAGGCTGTAGAGAGAGTCTCTCAGCTCAGCTGTATTTGCCTTGCTTAACACAGAAGCACACTTTGAATAGAAATGAAGATAAAGCCCTCTCATAGCAGTGCTATAAATTGATAATAAATTATGTGAATGCTTTGACAACAGTCACAATATTAAGAGGTAGTAATGACTGAGCTTTTCTTACATCAAGCACAGCTTGAGTTTCATATTTGTTATAGCCACTTCAAAGTCTCAGCTGTTTCTGCAACTTAGTTCCAGACCTCTTTTTATGGATCCAGTTTTATCTCAGGGAAAAGATCTAATTAGGATAAGTAAAAAGATTTCCAAATAGACAACGGAATATTTCAGCTGTCAGTCTCTATTCTTAACTTGCCACTAATAGATATGAAAGGGCTTATTAAAATGATCCTCATCTACAAACTACAAATTATCTATCTTAACAAATGCATCTTAAACTGTTGTATGTTGATATGAGGCAATAAGACACAGCCTCTTTAAATATGTATCAAATGTGTCTTAATTCAATTTATTTGAATTCAGTTCAGTTCAAGTTAGTACACCCCATCAATCCATTTATCCGTCCATCCAAATTTTTAACCAGTTCAGTTCAATTCAGTTATATTTCCTGTTAGGCAAATGCATGCAACAGCTCTCTACACTAATTAGCACATACTATGTATAGTACACAAAAGGAAAAATACTGTTAATCAAACATTTTAAACAATAGAAGACATTAAGCTCAAACAATATGTGTTAAATTGGTAAAATTATATTAACCTCAGGTTGTACCCTGCTTAATGTGTACTTTATTAATCCGGTAAGAAATTGCTCTGCATTTAACCCATTCACTCAGTGAAGCAGTGGGCAGCTACCAATCCAGCGCCTGGGGAGCAGTGTGTAGAGACCTTGTTCAAGGGTACCTCAGGGTAGCCGTTCAGTGGATTTGAACCCCCGAACACTCTACGTACTGAGCTATCCCTGCCCCTATTTTTACATTATGACTAATTCCTTGAATGCCTATAGAATTCTAATACTTACTGTACTTTTTGTCAACTGCTTATTAAAAAATCTGTTAGGATGCTAACAGCTAAACTAAGTAGTAAACATCCGACTTACTAAACATCGGTGCAATAGCATTGTCCCTGAGATAATGTCACACGGTAACAATAACATTTATCTGAGTAAAACAATATCACAGAGATTGTGTCTCAATGACTTTAATGTCTTAGTGGCAGGTACAGTCACTGTACCAGCACAGCGCAGGGAGAAAAAAAATTAAATTAAAATAAAACAAGCAGATAGCTTACCCCATTTTGTACTCGACATGGCTGTAATAGATTAGAACTGTTAAAAAAGGAACATTTGTTTCCAGCTGTGTTTTGATTTTTTTTAACAACACAAAGCTGTGTTCAGGTTATAATTTGCAAAGAAATATATTTAATTTATTATATCTAATACTATTATACTGTACAAATGTGACTTTCTAACGATTTATATTTATTATATTGCATGCTTTGTGGTTTTGAAATATTTTCCTGAACTGTTATATCATATAAAACACATAAAACATGACATTCCATGAATTTTGTGTGTGATGTTTCATAAAACCTTTTTTTTCCCCCACATTCCCTTACATAGACCTCCTAGGTTTAAGCTTTTGTGCTGTTTCATTAAACAGCATGAGAATTTGTACTGTTCTTAGTAGATTTTACTAGTCACTGCTAAGTGTTTTGGGGGTTTGGGGGGTAACACTTATTTTTTCTGCTTTGTAAATCTGATATAAACCTGATATAAGCTTACAAAACAAAGCAAAAACATTTTTTTCACTTATTTAGTCTGGACAATATTCCATATTCCAGAACTGTTCTTCCATCGAAGACTGTTAATCTCAAACGCCTTTAAATTACTAGAAATACGGCAGCTGGGAATTCTCTGGACAATTACCTACTCTTGCACAAGGAAGATGTCAGGGCAAACTTTTCACCCCAAACTGATCCTGATGCAACTGATGTAACTTGTGGTAATTCTGACAAAATCTAATTTCCTCCAGTTCCCTCTGGAGCTTCAAAAATGCTTTCTATAGCTATTCTCACACATGCAGTAGTATGCAGACCTGAGAAGAATGCTCCCAAATGTGATAGTAACTGTTACCATAGTAATAGTAATTGTAACTATAGTTACTTTATAGTCTCTTTTACTATCAGTGTCAACAAGATAATGAAATCATTTCTTACTTTGATCACTACCATCATTTAATAGATATTTTATTAGCTTGTTTGACTGTGTTGTTGTTTAACATTACCCTTAGAATTTTAATCATTGAATCACCTAATGTCTTATCATTTAATCTGCCACTGCACTTTCATCATCTTCATGTTGCAACACTCCTTAAAGTCTTGGTCTTGAGATGACTGACAACACCATGAAGTAGTTTGGTTTGATTGTAGCATACAGTGTATGTATTAACTACATTAACTGTGTTAGGAATCATCTATGCTTATTCTAATTCATTTATTAGCAAGCAGAGAATATTTAGTGTCAATGAGCTCCTGTGATCAAAAGTGTTTTGAGGATTCTCTGTACTGAAGAACAACATTCTGAATGTGGAAGTATATGTAACCCACATTAATTGTGGTTGTTCTGCGGTATGATACATGATGAATTTTCTTTAATTAAAATATACATGTAATTGTACACTGATCCTCAGGTTGCATTTTAGTCTATCCCATCTATTATACAGAAAGCAGATTAAAAGTTTAATTAACTAAACTGCAATCAATTCATTAGTTACATTAAAAATAGACTGCAATTAACTGATCCAGTTACTTAATACAATTAACTCTTTAAAACCCACCCAATTACAGACATGCATTCTTATCAACAGTATTTTATCTTAAGAGCCACATTAACACAACATTAAACTAAAATGCTTGATTCATCCGATTTGTCTAATCCAAGTTATTTGAGGATACAAAAGTTTGTCAGGCATTAAAATCTTTTGCAAGACAAAGTACCCAGCACAAGGTGTTGAGTACAAATGCATGTTATGCAGTGTTTGTGTGCATGTCTGTGTTGTGTTCTTTGTATTGTGAGACGTGCACTGAAGTGTAAGGGGTGTGATGAACTTAGGATCATCTCTTTCTCAGGTCATCTCCGCACAGTCTTTGTGCTTGGACTTCCTGACCTGACTTGTCCTCCTTTATTAGTCCAAATAGGGTTTAAGCTGTCTGGACTCACCATATGTTGGCTAACAACATTCCTGCCATGAATGACCCATTCACCCCTGCCTCAAAATCCTCATACATTTAACATTGGATTGTAGTACATGATGTGTGTCTGTGTGATTTCTATAATGTAGACCTCAGTCAATGAACAGCAAACGTAAGTAAAAATTATAAAGTCTAGATGACAACGTACACAGCAATTTGAAACAGATTTATTTACAGTACTGAGATCAAAAGCTCACATCTTCCTCTGAATCTATAGAAAAAAGTTTAAGATTTCTAACACCAGACAAATGACAGAAACCTCTCACCAAGTGGCCAGGGTGCTGGTAGACAAAGAGTCCTCTACTTAAAATAAAAAAAGAGAAACAGGCAATGGTAGACAAACTCAAATCTAGCAGCAATTTAAGAACAGAACAGAGCTATTTAGTGATAATATAGTAAGTTAATTGATGATATCAAGAACACAGTGCATTTCACTTGTTGTCAAGGTGTGTCAAGATACAGCACTAACAAAGCCTTGGTAAGATATGTTTGTCAAATTTTTAGAAAGATCTGCAAGAAATTCTGGAAAATATACTGGCAGTGCCCTCACTTCATGACCACACCAGAGGAGAGGGAATTCAATCATTTCTCATCTAATTGCTTCATAAAAAATCAGTCAGGACTTTTTGCTGAAAGTATAACTGACTGAAAATTATAATTGTCATAGTTCCCATATGTTTAATAATATAACTTATTATAGTTATATAATTATAGTATAAGTTTTGATAAAACTCAGATGAGGACTTTTGAATTATTGTTGAATTATATTTAGTTGTAAATGCAATACACAAATTGTTCCAGTAACCTTAAACTCAACAGGAGGGATGAATATCATTCTTGTTGTTATAAAGTTCTATTATTTTAACTTATTGGATTAATGGTGAAAAAAAAAGATATTTTATTGTTGCCCTTGAAAAAATTTTAAAAGTCATCCTAAAAACTGAAAATTCCTCCAAAATTACAATACGTAAGAGGAAAAATATTCATTTTCCTTATTTATTTTTAAGTTGAAGTTGAGGTCAAAACAGAAAATGGTTTTAGCTTCTTTTTTCTCTTTCTTTCTTTTTTCAGTGCAAATAGTGTAGAAATACAACATGTTGCATAGAAGATAGTTATAAGTGCAAATAAATTAAAAATGTAAAACAATTTCCTAGATGGAAGAAGGAAAAATATCTGTGTCACTTCTTTGTTTACATATTTTAGGAGGGTATATTTTTGATGCAAATCATAAACCCTAGTTTTGGAAACAAAGTCCCTACACTAGGAAATACTATAATGTTTAATATTGTTTTCATTTAACAATGCTTATTTGTGATAATTCATTCCTTACTGAATGTGTTTTCAATAATTTTATGACATTTTTAAATACTCCTTAACCTGAAAAAAACACATTTTGGTGTTACCCTGCTAACAATTGTCATGATGGCCTCTTTGTACACTCATAGTTTGTAGTGAACTGGTAATGGCTATGTAGTGGGCTGATAACATCAAAACGAGCTGCACCCAAATGCAGTGCAGGGTTTTGGTGTAACTAAATAGTTTGCACCAAATGGATTCAACATGAATGTCTGCAATAAACCTGCAACTTGGAGGTGTATTCTGGGTGAACTATCATTGACATTGAAATAAAACAAAAAAAATAAGAGAACTGAAGATGCTAAAATAAAGTTATTGACACAGTGACAGCGAACTAGTCGTTTAACACTTTAGCCCTTTATTCCAGATATGTAGGAACAGATGATGTATACTACCATTCAAAGGGGAAAAAATGTGTTATACCTTCTCATACAGCTGTACTGTAAATGTGAATGTATAATCCTCTAAGTGGGATGAACAGACGGTTCTGTTTATGTTCCAACAATAGCATACCTCAGCGTATCTGAGGCTCCTGCGAAAGAACATCTCTCAAAGTAGTCTTTTGAAGTTGTGATCAAGATGCAAGATTGCATGTCTGCGTGTCTGTCTATGAGTGTGTCTGATTTGGGTTACGTCTTCTCATCTGGTCTTGGCATTATGGAGTCAAGCTTGTTTTCTTTTTTCTCCTCCTTTGCCTCGCAAGTTGCTCCCACCATCTGGCACCAGGCTTTGAAAACCAGGCCAAGTCTCTCCCACCAGAATGGCATGAAAATATACCCACATATACCCAGCCATCCTGTCATTCTCTCTCAAGTCAACCACAGACTATGAGCAAAGATAACATGTTTTGTGGGCTAAATGGAATACAAAGGAATTTCGTTTGGTTAGGGGAGAAGAAAGTGTACTTTCTGAGATTGTAAGTATACTTGAAAATGGATTACGGCAAATTGTTCTGTGGTAGCTTTCAATCCAGAACCAAGTGTGCCATTCAAAGACTGCTTGGAGTCTATTTTTGTTTTGTTTTTTAAATCAAGCTCAGAGCTTTACAATCAGCTGATAGTTGCAATAATTTGACCTAGGCAGACTGCAAAAAGAGACAGAGGGACTGAAGGAGAGAACTGGTCCAAAAACCCAGTGACTTGTTTGTGTAGTTAACTTTCTGCTCCCGTCAGCGTGGAGGAACTCCATTGACTCCCTTCTGTCGGAGCCCAGGATCATTTGCATAACCTTCTCCCCTCCCTTACTGCCAGTTGCCTTAGCCTTTCCCTCAGTCTCTGTTTACTCTGTGCGACCGAGGCCATGTTGGATCACTCCACTGCTGTGCTGTGTCGATTCCCTGGTCCGTGGCTGGGCTTTAATTGCCTTGGTTTTATGCTGGGTCAGGCTGTCTGTGATACACACTCTTTAGCAGGCCTCATTGTGACAATGACCTTTAAATTACTCCCTCTCTCTCTCTCTCTCCCTCTCCCACACACACGCGCGTGCACACACACATGCTGTGCTTGCATTCTTGAGTTTCTTTGGCTTTTTTCATCTCTATTTACTGGGAACTTGCATCTTTATTTTTAAGAGTGACTCATAAGTAGGAGCTTCATATGTACATGTATTGTCATCAGCAGCACTGGTGGACTATAGCAGGATGACGAAGGTTAAGACTACGTTGCAGTTCATAACATTCCATGAATTTTGTGTGTGATGTTACAGAGCACACTAACAATCTGGTGATATCACTCTGTGGCAAAGACTGGCTGACTGGAAAGTTTCTGCCCATAGCAAGGTGTAATTTTCCCCACTATTGATGATCCACTGTGGATTTGTCCCTTAAAAGTTGATATACTATCCTCAACTTTTGAGCATAGAGGTTGCACATAATCATTTTCTTCATTCCACCTGCATGTATTCTCTTTTACCATTCAGTTTATCTGGAAATATTAAAACATATCGGGGGAGGAAGTTGTTCAGTGACATGGAAACCCTGCCACTCATCATGGCAATCATGGCTACTTAGTTTTTAGAAATGAAAAACCTGCAATTGCCTAGTCATGAAAAATGTATACTATAGACATCAAAAGCACCTTCTGTACAAGATTGGCTCTAATGGTACTTCAACAAATACAGAAATATGCCATCAAATAATGTGCGGTTATTTGATGTGGCGATAAGCAATGAACAAGCATGTCTTATGCTGCATGTATACTCCCAGTAATGTGTGCATCTCTCGGTGTGAAACAAGTTGGTAATGAGGTCTGGGAAAACATGAATAACTTTTGGTAAAGTCTGAATTGTGGAAATGACATCTTCTGACAGTTATGTAGCACTGGCACAGGTAGAAGCTTGACTGAATGCCACCCAGTTTAGTGGAGCAGCCAGCATCAAAGATCAAAGAGACAGACATCAAAAAAACTGGAAGACTCAAGGATGGCGTGTTTCTGAAGTACCACCGCGTTCCTTTTCATTGTCTTCAATGCATCACCGTGCCCACTTATGTACTTTTATCACTCTTGACTAACTCCACAGAAGAGGTAAAATGAGGATGCCAGAACTACTTTCTGCATGAACTCTAAAAAGAGAAGAAAAAAATGAATAATACAATAAGGATAAGAAATAGGCAAGATGTGAGCTGAGTGGTTGGAATGGGCTAAGATGTTCTTGTTGGCTTTTGTAAATCATTACTCTGTGGAGAAAAAAATGTAATGACCTCTTGTGAATGTTAGATGACAAGTTTGACACTGCACCTATGTCCGAAAAAAGTAATCCTGTTAATATACTGATTAGTTATTTTCAAAAGTAATTAGTTACTTAGTTACTTAGTTACTTTTTAAAACATGATTTATCCCGTAAATAGGTAATAAAGCAATAAATCTTTCAGCCCAATTCTACTTTTTCTGCATAATCCATCATATAAAATGTAATCAAATGAAAAAGTCTCTTTTTAAAACTTGTTTTATTAGTTTTAATCTTTTAACTTTATGCATCAAGCAAACATTAAATTATATGCAACATTATATAGTTACGGGTAACGCGTTACTGCCCATCTCTGGTGACGAGAGATGGGAGAACTCTAGTGATCATCATAATCTAAACAAGCTTGATTGGCTGGGAGTCATAATTTTTGAAAGGGTGCATATTTATATATTTTTTATGATTGAATGGGATAGCAAAACTGCCCTCCAATATTGTACAATGTAATATTTTTGGCATTGGTCATAATTCAGAATACAAATTCTTGACTAAAAACTAATGATATACTGTATGTGATTATGTTAATCAGATATATGTCGTGTGACCATTATGTCCATCAAAAGTCTAATGTAAAATAGAAAACCAAACGTTTTTCAAAGCTAGCTACTGTAACTGATTACGTTTGCTGGCCTCAGTTTTAGCACACAGCAAATGATTAGGTTATTGTTCTTAATATCTAACTAAAAAAAAAAAAAACAATCCAAACAAAATCACACTTTTCAAAATGCTGCCCAGTTGCTAACAAATAAGTCAAACTTGTTCCTAAAGGATGCTGAACTCCACCGAAGCGGTTCTTTTGTTACTGATTCTTGTTCATAATTTTTATGAAATTTTTTTTTTTAGCAGATGATGTAGTTCTATCAGTGTCTTGAGGGGATGACCTCACATTCAAGTGGTAGGAACAGAACAGAATACACTTTTATATCCCCAACAGAGTATATTCAAAGTATTAATAAAACTTGTTCTGGCCTCCAAGTCCAAGTTACCAACAATATAATCATATTGAAGCCGCCACATACATACAAAGCAAAACAAATCTAAATTTGTGAATAACACTTACATCAAAATCAAACATCATAAAAGAACAGTACACAACTTAACACAGAATACCTCTGCCTTGTTATAACACACAGTGTTTGTAAGGTGATTAAGGACTATGATGAACTTTCTGACCTATGATATTCATGACTGTCTGCACCACTTCCAGCAACCTTAACAATCTTAAAACGCAGTTTTTGTGAGCTGATGACTTACCACAAGTGTTTGCGATTGTCTGGAGATGAATATATGTTACAATGGCTATCTGGGGTGATGCCACAAGCTACTGTAGCTCTTGTCCAGAGGGGTGTACTACAAAACATGACTTGTTGATCTGTTGTTCTTAAACTTAATGTCACAAAGGTAGCTCTCTTTCAACCTACATCATCATGACAACTAATGGAAACTAATAGTAACACATTAAATAAACAGCAGGGTTAGAGTGTAGAGTTTTGGTCACATTTCACTCATTTTTGTTTTTTTCTTGCTAAAAGTGTGGACTAGATTACATTTATTGCCAAAATATTCAGTTGATTAATTAATTTGACTTTGATCTGGCATCAGACTAAAATAACTTTAATGTCTCCCTCAGATTATGAAACAATGAGAATGATATATATTAAGTAAGCTTTAATGTTTAAATACACCAAGTTTAAAGTTTCAAAGCTCAAATGTTTAACTGTCACATTAGAAAACAACAGTAGCTACAAGCTACAAAATATATTAATTTATGAATTTACAAAATTAATTATTTTCTTCCAGCTTTGCTGTCTTGTCTTATTTGCAACAACAGTGTTCCATTGTGTTGTTGTATTTTTATGTTCACAATTTGCCCATTTTATGCTGTAGATGAGAGAGAGGCCTTTTATGTGCGTGCACACAGAGCCTGAAGCAGAAAGACCGGCTTAACAGAGAAAGTTGATAACCACCATTGTGATTCTTGTTATCGCTGACTGCGCTTTTAGATTTTGTCGAGCCAGCTTACGCCAAGAATGGTTGGTTTCACAGAACACACTTCTGATGAAAATCTACTTGAAATTGGCTACTTGAAAGTAGTGCAGAAACAATACCCAGTTATTCACGTTAATCTACAGACTTGACAATTTTTAAATCACAGCTTCAATAATTGCGTTAAGTTTATAATATGCCTTATAAAGTGAAATTAATTGGTGAAATGTCACAATGACATTTTAGGTGTGTTGATGTGTTCATAATGTTAACTTCTGTTCCCAATAACATCACAGAAAATGTTCCACCTTAAAAAATGTTGTTAGCTGTTATCCTATATATTATCCAGTGAAGATGAGAGACATCACACGATGCTTTGAAATTTTGAAACCACTAAATAGTAAAGGTTACTAAAAAATAACATTGGCTTCCATGATTTCCCCTTCATTCACACAAAGTGCCTATTTCATCTTCCAGAACACTGTTGAATGTAACTGCCCATTTCTCATTCTATATGTTTAAAAAAGTATAATCAATGGAATTTTATTACTTTTGATCCAATGCCTGTTTCAATTTCAAATTAAAATCTCTCGGTCAGTGGAATTTCAGTGGACACAAACTATTTATTTCTTAACATTGCTTCCATTGTCAAACATTTGCATAGCATCTTACATATTACTCAAATGTGTTTTTACAGATTTTGTAAAACAGTGCATAAAAATATCTTTGGGTATATCTTGATCCCAACTGGTTACTAATTCATGTAACTCTACTACCAACCCAGACAATTGATGTGTGTGTGTGAAAGAAACGGAGAATAAGCTGAGAGAATGAGTCAGTCTAATATGTGATTATGCACTCAGAAATAGATGACTAATGTATGTAAACTTGCCACATTACATCGCCTTACGAAGGAGACACATCTCCAGTTGTTCACCTGTCCTCCATACTTTATCATTCCATGTCATACATCCCCTCTAAGCAGCTGCTGCAGGTTGTAGCATCACCTTCAAGCAGCCATGGCATCACCACCAACAGCTATAGCAATACCCCCAAAGCCTGTGGCATTACCTCCAAACAGAAGTCACCTCCATGGCAGGATATGGCATTACTCCCAAATGCCACAGGATCACCCCCAAGTTCTATGGAATCACCCTCAAAAGTTGTGCCTTACTCAAAAAGACTATGACATTACTTCCAAATGCAGCATCATTCCTAGATGCTATGGTATCTCCTCCAAATGCCACAGCATCATACACAGATTTTGTGGCATCACCTCCAAATGCCATGGCATTACCCAATTTGCACCTGCATTACCTCCAAAAAGAGACCACTGCCACAGCAGGTCATGACACCATCCCTAGATGACTTGACATGAACCCCAAATGGCATCAACCTCAAAAACTGTGGTAGTTAGTGGCTTCTGAGGTTGCCACCAGGGCTTCCACAGTGATGTGCCACAATCTGAGCTTGTCCTTTTAACTGAATAGAGTGTTACTGACTTGTGATAATGATAGTCTGGCATTTTCACCACATTCATTATACAATGTTAAACCTAGGTCCCTGATTGTCTCAGCCGTTAAGTGTCCAGTTTCAAAACACTGGGAAATACTGAAACACTTGAAACACTGTTTCAAAACAGTTTCTTCACTGGGACATTTTAGCTAGAGACTTCATGAAGTCCCACAAACGTTTGGAGTTGGATTTATAAAACTGTTCCTTTAAAATATGTTCATATTATATAGATTATAAATGCTACCACTCTGTACTGAATGCAAGGAAGGTTTCTTCCCGTGAAAAGGGAGTATTTCCTTGCCACTGTCGCCAAAGTGCTTGCTCATAGGGGGTCATATGATTGTTTGGTTTTTCTCTGTATGTATTATTGTAGGGTCTACCTTACAATATAAAGTGCCTTGAGGCGACTGTTGTTGTGATTTGGCGCTGTATAAATAAAATCGAATTGAATTGAATTATATGATCATGATTTTATTTTTTGTTTTGATTTTTAAAATTAGTACCACCAAGTGTGTGGCCATAGCTCTGAGCTGGAAATTGCTGGAGTGCCTACTGTGGAACATTTTGCTGCCCCAAGTGGAGGAGTTTAGTATCTCTAGGTCTTGTCCATGAGTAAGGGGAGAGAGGAGAGTAAGCCTGATAGATGAAACAACATTTGCACCATCACCTATGGCCTCTTTGGGTAAGTGACTGAAAGAATGAGCTTGAGATTTAGAATAGAGCAGCTACTCCCCCAGTTGAGGTGGCTGGGATATCTAATTAGGATGCATCCTAGACACCTCCTAGGTGAGGTGTTTCAGGTATGTCATACTGTGAGGAGGCCCCAAGACAGACCCAGGACACAATGAAGAGATTATGTCTCTTGGCCTGGCTTAGTAAAACCTAGTTGTCCCCTGGGATGAACCAGAGGACGTGGCTGGTTTTCTGGATGGATGGATGAATGGCTCTCGGAAGACTTCTGCCTCTCCAACACCACTTTAAGAGAGTCCAGCTTTGTCCCAGCAATGGATCAGTTTATTGAGTCTGTTGGCATTTGTGAACCTCAACCTGTGGCTCCAGCATGCAACACTGTGTGGCACTGGCCACAACAGACTCATAGAAAATCCTGAGCCTTGTCCACCTCAGAAAATAGAGATAGCTTTTGTCCTTCCTCTATGGTACAGTGGTGTTTTTAACCCAGTCCAGTTTATTGTCATGGATGGATGACTATTTCAAAAATACTATTAATTTAAATGCTTTGGATAGTTCATGAACTACATTATCAAACAAATTTTGTTTCTGACTTTTGCAGTTGGCATCTTATGAATTTAGCCCCAGAAACAAACATTGCTCCAGTCACAGTCAAGTATAACTAGTAGAGGCAGTACTAGACTGTAGTTATACTTACTACAGTCAAATGACTAACATTTTGCATGTCATACAAGATAAGAAAAGAGTGCTGGAAATTCAAAGGGACTCTAGTTCAGTTTCTTAGATTTGTGTTTACTTTAGCTAGTATTATATTCAGAAAATGAGCTAACGTCCCCATGTTGGCACTTCAATATAGCCCTATTTCATATTGATTTTTCCTTTAATATGAGATGTAGGATAAGCATAAGAAAGCAGGTAATAGCATGAGACGCAACAGCATGTTGGCACAGGTGGTCTATAACTGCTGTGTAAATGGATTGGGCAGTCATCTTATCAAGCTCTATAATGAAGTGGAGAAAAAATATGATTCACACTGTGAAAAATAAATGTGTTTCCTTTACAAAAGATAGGACAATGAAAATATGGGTAAATAGATGTAAGAGGAGGTAGCATGTATCTGTTTACTGCTCAAGTGGAGTCAGTTTATTTTAGAGACAGATAAAGTAGAAAGGGGCATGAATAATGGATGAGGCAGGGATGGAAGAATGGATAGATGCAGGGTAGAAGAAAAGATTAATGAATTTCCACTGTATATCAAATTAAAGTAAAAGCAGAGATGGGATAGTTTTCAGACATTATAACATATCACTCAGAGGGAAAAAAAAGCATGTAGGTTAAATTTTGTATTTGAATTGTATTTTAATAACTTTAAATATACTTAGTATGAGCCTGTATAGACCAGTCAAGTCCTGTATACTGAGTGCATCACAATTAACAATAATGGGATGGAGTAGTAGTCTTGAAAATAGAAAGTTGCAGTAGGTTTTTGATTTTATTCCCAAGAAATTTTCAATCACCTTCATCTTAACCCTGGAGAACCCATGGGGTCAGAGCCGACCCCATTGGTTTTCTAGGGAAACCATGGGGTCAAATTTGACCCCATGGGTTATCCAGGGTTAAAGGTTAGTATAACAACTGCAATGTAAGATCTATGGACGCTAAGTGCTCGCCATGAAAGAGGCACTTGTCCAAAGATGACTTGGGTGATATGGAACAAAACTTTGTAACATGTTTTACAGGAAACAGACATATATCTGGTTAAAACTTCTGGAATTGGACCATTAGTCCTAAAGCCAGTCATGCACTTTGACTTACATCTGCTGTTTGGTTGCTGGTCTGATAACAGTTCAGATTGTCTTAATTATTTGAATAATCTTTGTGTGTGTGTGTGTGTGTGCGTGTGTGTGTGTGTGTGTGTGTGTGCTTGTTTGTGTTTGAAACCAATTAAATGCAAATGTTAAAAGCCAGCACATTTTTATGAAAATAAAAAAGTTCAGCCTGAGGAAGCTAAGAAACCCTGGGTATAGTGACAAGTTACAAAAAAAAAAAGATTACAAACAAGAGAAGGTGGGAGCATCCGAGAGGGACAGCATCAGTAAAAACAGATCTGACCATATGCAAATAATTACCACACTAATTACCACAGCAATGTAATTTTCTTGGTAATTAAAGATAAACCTATAGGCTGAATTAGCAACAAAAACCTGGCACAATTAGTGTCATACCGTGCTACTACTGCTGCTACTGTGCAAAAATAATAATAAAGCTGTCCATAATCTGACACGTCTTGGCAGAAGAAACAAATGAGGGATCACAGATTATGGTATAGGCAATAAATTCACAGGAAATTACAGAGTGAGTAATAAACATAAATGTATTATTCCCTGACAGATAATTTATTCTACTATCCACTATCAAAGTTTTAAACCTGTTTTTCAATTTTTGCTTGGCAAACATCTTAAAAGGAACAATTCTGCCTTCCATATACAGAGGAAAAAGGACTGGTGAATGGTCTGTGCAAGCTAAATGATTGAAAGCATAGTGTCACAATCTGTGAAATTACATCTGCTAAAAATGTGTTTAACAAAGCAACAGATGATACAATGCAAAAATGCTGTAGCTGATTGCAAAAAAAAAAAAAAGAAAAAGAAAACTAAATAAAGACAACAATGCACAAGGTTAGGATGGAATTTAAGGCCACAAATAACAGTTACTTTAATTACACTAATCTGTTAATTAATTTTCTAATTCATCAACAGCTTGATCTCATTAAACACCTTAACAACTCAATTAAACAGCTTAACCCAAGGCTATTCAGTTTCAAATGTTGAAAACGAAAGTGGCAAACGAATCTGAAAGCAAAAAGAGATATTGCTAGTATTTTTTCCACTTATCCAACTGAAGAGTACAGAGTTTTTAAGATGTATCTTTAAACATTTATTTGAAATTTTGAACTTTCTTTCAACAGCTCCAAAATCATTCATATTTCTTGCAGTCTTAAATATAACATCAAACTCACCAATTCATCTAAATCTTTGACAATAAAAATTTGTTTTCTGGCTCTGTTTAAGAGTTGACTCCTGCAGAGGTTGAATAAGTGCTATCTGCTGGGAAACTTTGTCAACATCATAATCATCTTTGATTGGTGTTTAGTTGCAGTAGAGAACACAACAGATGCTGCCTCATTACACATACAGTTCCTGTCTGAATTTGTGCTCACACACACACACACACACACACACACACACACACACACACACACACACACACACACACACACACACACACACACACATGCATAAGGGAAGCGTTGTCATGGTGAGAAAAAATAATGTAATGTCAGCAACAATAAGCAAATGAGGTTTGCTTTGCATGTTGAGTATATGTGGAGATTCAATTCCATTTATTGATAATTTATGACTTCCGATGATTCAACAACATGAACACAGCACAAAATGCATGCGGGTCCCGCTGACAGAGAAGAGGTGGAAGTGGCGCACCCAGAGGTTTATGGATTAGTATAGATTTAAGAAGATTCCAGTGTTTGTAGATCTCTTAGTAAGTGTGTGTGTGTGTGTGCGTGTGCGTGTGTGTGTGTGTGCGTGTGTGTTCCATATCAAATTCAGCCCATCTTTCAGACAAGTATAAAGATGATGTCGTCACTTGAGATAGAGACCTTTTCTTTCTTCTTCTTTTTTTTTTCTGTTTTTCGTTGGGGGAGGGGTTCTTTATTTTGGTTCCGGCAGTTACTAGCAAATGTGGAAGAAGTAAAGACATTCTTAACTTGTAAGCAGAAATACAGATACTTGTGCTAAAAAAAATACTCTGGTAAAGGTTGAATGACTCATAAAAAGAAACAAAAAAGGAGTAAAGCACACATATGCAAGCACTACCAAAAATACAATTATACTATAAAATCAAATACTATTATAATTATATGATTATATTTTTCATTAAATACAAAAATAAATGATTGGATTTACACAAATTAATTCAACAAGATGTAAGCAGCTAACTTGGCTGTCTTTATACTAGACAGCTTGCCATTGTTATAAAGGTGGAATTGCCTGAATTAAATTCAACTGTGTTTTTAATTTTAAAAAATGAGCAGAAATACAGATACTTGTGTTTAAAAATACTATGATAAAGGCTGAATGACTCACAAAAGAAACAAGAAAAGAGTAAAGCTAAATGAACCTTGTGGTATATTAGTAAAATAAAACAATAAAACAAGAACCACGTGCAAGAGCACAAGCCTCTGTCAAGACAACTCACTCTCTGGGCAATATTTACTTTTAAGGTTATAGTATACTATTTTGTTGTAAGTTTTCTTCGTTCTTCTTAAATCGATGAAATACGAGACCTTTTTTGTGCAGTAAATATCAGAAAAGGTACCATGACATGTTCAGTACACAATTGTTATGTTGGAGAAGGTAAACATGATATTCACGTGTAAGCTATAATGTGATATTTAGAATCCCAATATACCAGGATCATATCCTACATTTTGCCAATACAAATAAAGGCAGTAGAAATTTAAGCTTAAAGATTAAAATAAATAAATAAATTATTCAAAACTTTCAGAGCTAAAGTTTTTAAAGACAGAAGGAATGGCACACATGTACATATGAAAAACAAGTACCAAAAATACAATAACACTATAAAATCAAATACTAGTATAATAATATTATTATATTTTTTATAAAATACAAAAACAAAAACAAATATTTCTTTGTGTACAGACTGTGATCAGCTGACTTGTGCTGCTGCTCTGAGGTTTACTGGTCTTAGTGGATTTACACAAATTCAACAAGATGTAAGCAGCTAACTTGGCTAGTTTCTATTCCCTACACTAACTAAATACTGTCTTTATACTAGACAGTTTGCCACTGGTATAAACGTGGAATTGCCTGAATTTGTTTCAACTTAATTTTTAATTCAAATTAATTCAATTTTATTTATGTAGCATCAAATCATGACAGTCACCTCAAGGTGCATTCCAATTTAAGGTAAAGACGCTACTGTCATGACAGACCTTGGTTGCTTGTGTTTTGGGCCTCTGTTTTCTTTCTTTTGCAGATCAAGGTTGGGTTGGGCAAGGTTGACTCCTCCTTTTGGGAGGAGCCATCACTGGGCTCCCTGGGGATACATACCTGTGACTCATTTCTCTGATTTGGCCAGTCAGTCCTTAAGAGCTAGTCCAGGCATCCACTCTTTGCCAGATCATCTGCTCATCACCTGCCAAGTGGTAATCAGGCCTCTCCATGAATTTTCTAGTGTAGCGTTTCCTAGTGTGCCAAACACTGCTCTTCTTCCAGTTGATTTCCCAGTGGATCAGAGGAATCGCTGTCATCATACTGAACTCACCTATCTCTGCTATTCCCTTCAGAGAGTCTCTTAGTGCCAATTCTCTGTGTTTTGAAATCAGTGATCTTTACAGTAAAGTTGTGAATTGTACACCAGACTCAGCTCGGTCCACTCTTATCAGTGCTTGCGCCTTGACACCAACAATAACAGAGAGAAACCCCAACAATCAAATGATCTACCTTTGAGCAAGCACTTTGAGGAAACAAGAAACCCCTAGAAGTACCATCTCCTCCACCGATCATGGACATCTGCACCAAAAGCGATTTCTGATGATTCTGTGTGTTCTTGTATCTTTGCTGTAAATAGCCTGTAGTCAACAGGAGTTATGAAAAGGGTTATAAATTAAATAAAGAAATTACCTGTTTTGCGAGTATCTGACTGCATTACTGTACCTACTCATTTTAATCAACCAGTTCTTTGGCTGCTCAATATGTCTTTACAGAGCTGTGATGTTTTGTTTATGTCTGCTGCCCTTAGACATCTCCCTTGAAAAAGATAATTTTAATGTTAATGAAAGTTTTTAACTTGATAAAAACCGCTTTGACAAAAACTGATTGCTACCTTGTAACAGAAATGTTCTTTCTGGCCCAAAATGAGCTGATGTTATTCATGAGCGATATGTTTGAGATATGTTTGACAGCTTATAGACCAACTCTTTTACAACGGTTTAAATACCAGCAATCATTTTTTGTCACTTTTTGGCAGATGATCATTTTTAAAAAATGATACATAAAATAGGGGCTTTTGCCCCTTTTATCTATTTGCATGTGATAAGTCTCAGTGATGGATAAACTAACAGGACTGTTTTTTATGTATTGTTCCAATCATTTATGCTCCAATCGGTTTGATGTTTGAAAGCATGCAGTGGTGGGAAATCAAAACTTCCCTGAAATGTGTTAAACCTAAATGAGCCTGTTTTGAAATATAAGGAGTAGAAAGTACAGAAATGTTTGTAAATAGGCAGTAAAAGCAGAAAATATTTGTACTTTGTTGCTTCCCAACTTTATTTATTAGGGTATGGACAGATGATATTTTCCTTTTTCTTTGTCAATCATCAATATATGTGCAAATCAATCCCTCCAAAGTACTCACTTTAAAGGTTTTCACATAGTAACACACACACACACACACACATATACACACACACACACACACACACACACACACACACACACACACACACACACACACACACACACACACACACAGATTTACTCAGCAGGGGTCTGAGCTAGAAAACATATCCAAATGTACTTTATAGATGGACTCAATTCCCCCTGAGTTTAACAAGCAGACTATTTTTCTTGAAAAAATCATCTCTTCTATGGATACAAAATCTGTTACAGTAAATGAGACACTTTGTAGTGTGGAGCACGCACTGCTTTAGGAGCAGCTTCGGGAAATGAGCATTTGGAGATCCCAGCTGCGAACTGTCAGATTGCATAAGAGTGTGCCCCCACTAAATGCAGTCCATTTGGGACTTTAAAAATAGATCAATAATGCATGTAGTAAAGATTACTGTAGTGCAAACTGGAAAAGCCAATTAAATTCTACTTAATATAATTTCCCTGTGCATCTAGCCAAGTTATTCTTTCTTTTTATTATTGTTTTCACTGGAAAACTGTTGTAAAATGGCTAGAAATGTGTTGACATTCATTTGTATGTATTTTTTTATTTTTGGAATAAGGAATGAGACTTTATTAGTAGTGTCTCATATCTCTCATCTCTTTAATCTCTCTCATAAAATAAGAATAATCTTTTGCAAAGAGACTATATTTTTGGTACCAGAAATTTTCTGGTTTCTGTTTGTTGTTCAAGATTTATTGATATTTGCTGTTTAACTAGGCTTTGGTTTGAAATGAGGAATTGCTTTTGTTGAAGAAAACCCCCCACATACTTACAGCCTTGCTTTTTTGTTAAATTAGATTAGATTTTCTCTTTATTTGTAAACACTGAGCAGAGAATAGAACATGAAGTATTATACCTGATATCCTTCATCTACTATCCAAATATTCTGGCTACATGGAAGGTAATGAGCATAAGCCCAAGAGACTAAGGGCCTATTTATGTTTGCCATATTGGTAATGTCACAAGCAAACAGTGATATTGCCACAGCTTCATACTATTTATACCAGTGCTAATGGCATGGCTACTCTTTGCATAATTCTCCAAAACAATAGATGTTACCACTGGAAAAAAAGAAAAACTCTCCGTAAGAATGCTGGAGACTTTGTTTCGAAAGTTTTTCCCAGTAAAAACCCCTTTGTATAAGCTTTGACCTAATAGTGTTTGATAGTCCAAACATGGCAGCCATTGACAGGTTATGAGACAATTATTCATGACCTGAAAAAAAGACATGCAAAATAGTTCAACTTTTAACAAGAAATAGTATCAGTCACTTCATAAGTAGGCTCTGGGTCAGGGTTTAAGGCCATGAGTACTATTAAGACAGCCTAACTACTGGGGGACCAGAATTTACTTCTGGCCAATGCGCTGCCAGTCTAAAGTTTTTTGGCTCCTCTTTTTGTTAGGCATCTTATGCTAGCTGCTTGCACCCTCTCTTCCTCTTACTACTCCCTCCCTCCTTTGCCATCATTAACAACACTCCATCCACTTATATCTCTGCCCCACTTTGTCTTCCCCAAACCAGATGTCCCTCTCTTCATCTCAATCCATTTTTTGCTAAAGCTATCCCCCCTCTGCCTCTTCTTCCTTTGAGCCCCACGGTATGAAAAACATGGAAGAATCCCCACCACCACCACCACCACTTACCCTCCCAATCTCAGTGACCTGACCATCTGTGACAGAGAATTCCAGTCTTTAACTAAACCCCCATCATACTGGTGACTGCGGCTAGTGTGGATGAGTGTGTTGTGGCTGTGGTGGGAGGTGGAGAGGCTGAGGTGGGGGGATGGCAGTGGAGGGGTAAGCTCCACTCAAAGCTGTCGTAAACACCACTAATGCATCGCTAAACTTGGGGAATCTCTTGTGCTCATGCGTGCTTTTGTGTGTGTGTCTATTGCACATACAGAACTGACTAATCCCTCATAAACCTACATTTTATCACTTACCACACCATTAGCTGAGCCGTGGCATACTGCCTGTAGATGTCAAAACAGAGGGACTACAAGAGTCTGTGCAATTTCTTTGTTGCTCTACATAGAATCCACATTTCCCTGGGCCTTGTGAGAGATGAAAAGAATTATGTCCCTTTCAGCTGGGAAACAATGTAATATTAACTGCAAACACACAGCGCCCCACTGCCCACCCCTTTAATTTTGTTTTTACACAGCTAAAACAGTAAAACTAGATGTGAAATTAGACACTTTGAAATGCAGCTCTAGGAAATATGTTGAATTTTGTCAGCTTTTTTAAAAGTAAGCACAAATGCTGTTGGTATAGGAATGTACCACCTAATTGGAAGTTAAGCTGATATTGATGTGATTAATGTGTGGTGCTGAATTTAAACTGTAAGCACTTCTTAATTTTTGCTAGAACAGATTTGATAGAATAGTTTAAATCTTTCACGGGGAGGAAACGTTTTTACAGACAAACACACAAACAGAGAAGCAGCAGGCAGACAGAAGTTGTGTGAGACTGTCTAGAGAGTGGCATCAGTGACAAAGAGCGATCTCCTACAGGGGGTTGAGCTGGGGAGCGAGGTGACACTGTAACAGTCTCTGATCAACTCAGGAGCTGGGGAAGTGTGCATTTGTGTGTGCAAACACATGACCTCACCTGTCACTATCTGTCTTTGCATTTGTTTGTTTGCACGTCAGTGCAGGTGTCACCGAGTGTGTCTGTTGGAACACATTTGTGTGTCTTTATGTGCACGAGTATGTGTGTCTTTATATGAGTGCGTGTTTGTGTGTATTACTCAGTCTGCTCCTTACAAAATGCTTCAGATGTCAACCACAGACCCCATTTCCTCAGGGGCCTACACTCCACACATTTCAGTGCCATTTCAGTCACAGAGGGAGCACCTTTACACCGAGATTTAGGAACTTAGGAAGTTTGAGCAGATATAGAAAGTTAGTTTTAGAAAATTGAAATAATTATTCCCAAAACTAGGATGACAAAATTGTTTCAAAGAGGCTTGATTACTGAGGATGGGTCTTTTAATTGAGTTGGGGGGGATAGTATATAGATTACGACATTTTAAGGGTCATCAGTGTGTTGTAGTAGTCCATTGTGGTGAAAGGTTACCAAAGTCTGCAAGTGAATCTGTCCATATAACAGTCAAACTACTATGGCCATGAATTGTGGATAATCACTAAAAGAAATGATGGCTGCCCCGACGACCAGAACCCAAACAAGTGGTAGAAATATGGATAAATAAATACAAACAGTTTTTTAAAACCATCTGACGTCTTTTGATTTGTTCATTCTAAATTCATTTCAAGATAAATGCTGGAATTTGTATAACACATCCCCAGACTAGCTTTAATCATTATGGCAATACCATGACTATCAATTAGTGGAAATGGGAAGTGCAGATTCTTGAATAATTATGTATTTTCCTGTATATTTTGCAGCGCACATAATTCCTATAAAACAGCTCCTTTGTTCTTTTCATGCAGTTACTTTATAGTGACAAACATAAACCAAGCTTGCAGCATTTATAACAATAGCCAACCAGATTATTCTCTAATTAAATGGATTGTGCCTCCAAAATGCATCATTATTGTTTGTTACCTAACTGCATTGTACTGTTAGTCAGAGGGTAAACAGAAATGGCATCCAAAGCTTTGTTTTGTTTGTAGTTGCCCTATTTCCCCAGCAAAGTCAATCCCCTGTTTGAACAAAGTGCCTAAATATGCAAAGACTAAATAATCTTTTTCAGACTGATAGTGAAAATATCCACTTTGTGGCGACCCGTGAGTCAGTCTACTTAAGACAGCAAAGACAAACACTTGAGCAAGGTGAGGCAAGGTTAAAGAAAAATCACAACAACATTCTGCAGGAAACAAACACTGAAAAATATGAAATAAAATGGGTTGTGTTTTCATGGTGTCAGCATTTGATTTTTTTGTTCAACTCTGTGTGGTTGCCTTTGGGTTTTTGCAGTTTGACTCAGCTGTCACAGTGAAATCAAACATCTTTTATATGCTGCTTTGTTTTTATTATATTTGTTCTTCTTTATTTATTTATTTGACTAGGTGTCTTAATGAGGAGTCAACTCTCAACCCCTAAAATTTATAAATATGTCTAATGCCACAGTTTGATTTACCATTTGCCCCGATGTGGTTAATATTTGTTTTTTTTATGCAAAGATAGACTAAAATAGACCAGCAGGACTGTCGAAGACAAACATCTCTATTAATCTAAAACTCAAGACAAAAGACTTGATTTCTTTTTCTTTTATTACAAGGCAAAAACAGGATCACTTTGAGCTTACAAGGCCAGACGTGGAAGATAGAGAATTCGGTTCCTTTATCCAGATTGAAAAGAACAAGAATTTCCTGATTTCCCAAAGTAAATACTTTATCCTTAAAGACTTAAGTCTCATACGTGTTTATATTTCTCTAATACTTTAAAAAAAATCCAAATGTGATTGTTAATCCATGAAAATAAATATTAATTAGATCACTTTTATGATTACATTATGGTTGGGAAATTACATACAGAGTAAACTGCCATATCAGACATGCTATCCATTGAACCCTTTCATGCATGAATTATGACAACCTCAATTGGGATTCTTTCTTAAGTATTTTTATTCATCTTTAGGCATGTAAAGATGAATAAAAATACTTTATAATTCATGCATGAAAGTGTTAAATAACAATAATTACAATGAAACACGTCATATTGTAACGTTAAATGACCAGTGGGTGGCAGGGTATGGAGTGACACATCAGTGTCCAATGTAGTGGTTTATGTGCAAGTATAGCCATCAACACTAACACAAATACAAGAAAACAGCCTTTGAATAGCTGTCCACTGTTAAAAAATGCAGGTGTTTTTCTTCACTTCTTCTACACAGTTAACGTCAATTTTACCAGCAGGCAATAATTCTATTCTCAATCATTTCTGATTTATCAAATTCTATGCTTCCTTGTTATTTATACGTTATTTTGTTCACCCAATTTCCATGCTTTGTGAGGTAAGAAAACTATTGTTTTTACTGTTCTTAAGACTTTAAACTCAGCAATGTCTTAAGTGTTGTTTTTTGAAAGCTGCCATTAAGTGAATTCACCTCAGTGCTGAAACTTTGGTTTAAAACTAGTAAAGTGAACTAAAGCTGCATTTCCCAGATATCTGCAAACAGCAGTGAACCAGAGGGACTGCACCAGCTCTGTGTTCATCCAGTTCATCTCGCATTGAGAGCTTTGGTAGCCAAGACTGCATGCACAAGAATGAGTGCAATCAAGGAGAATCCGCAGAGAAACCTGTCTTATTGGTAATAACCCAAGGTCGGTATGAATTGTATAAACACAGTCGTACAAAACCAAACTGCTTTCATACTTCTCCATGATGACCACTGAGACCAGCTGGCTCTTGCCTTCCAACAAAAGCCATTTATTAGTACCCTTACCAGAACCAACAGATTGATTTGTGGACGTCCAATAGGCAAAAGGAAAAGGTCACAGTTATTAAGACATAAAAACACTCAGTGTGGGATGTTGTGACATTCAGCACCACAGGACCAAATGAAGTTGATTTAAAGCCAAATGTGCATCCCTAAATGTCAACATAGTTCACACATGTTACAGCTGATTTTATTGCGGGATTTATATTTTAGAA
The DNA here is from genome assembly GCF_036321145.2 of Pelmatolapia mariae. NCBI lineage: Eukaryota > Metazoa > Chordata > Actinopteri > Cichliformes > Cichlidae > Pelmatolapia > Pelmatolapia mariae. The sequence goes on from NC_086232.1 coordinate 38,085,989, forward strand.
TCTGCTGCAGTTTAGGACTGAGGCATTGTAACTATAAGCTTATTCTACAGAGGATTAATATTCCTGAATCCCACAAGCTTAGGAAATAACTTATTGTGAGTGTTGAAAAAGCCGGTGGATCCTGCTGGGTATTTTTCTTCTTTGGGGAATACCAGCTGAGAAGTCTGCTATTGGACAGATAATGTTATCCTATGAAATCCCCAGTATGCGTTTGTATAAGCTCTGTCTGCACCATTCGACACACTGAATGTTTAGCTATAACAAGGACTTCCTCAAACAAATATGTGCCACTGAAAAAAATAAGTAAGCACCTAAATCACACATTGGATCTTAATGAATAAAATATTCAAGTTGACATAAGGTGTAGGACAATAGTCAGTTGAAACCAAAAATGACAACACTTACACACACACACACATACATACATATATACATACATAGGTGTGTGTAAAGTGTAAATTAATACATATATGCTCACTTGCAGCTCTGTGCTGAATGCTGAAACACGGTTTCCTTTGATTTTTTCTTTTAGACACAATCTTTGGTATGTGCTCTGAGAATGCTACTTCCAAGTGTATTTCAGTTTCTTTAAGTATGTTAAATTTATATATATCATTTTAATGATTAGGTAATGATAGAACTAAATACCACTGAGTCGTATTCAAAACAAAGTAAGAAAATTTCACTCTTATTTTATTGATGTTTTATAACTTTCTACCTTTACCGATTCCCTATTACTTATTCTCTTTTGTCTTTGCCAAACATGCCAAAATAACTGGCATTTTTGTATTAATCATTACAGTTTTACTTTTGTTTCCATTTGTTAATCTTTTACTCCACTTACCCCTTATGTACTTTCATCATAACAAATGGTAAAAATGTAAATAGTTTTTGGTTAGTTGAAAACACAAAATTGCAGCAAGCTCCTGTCAACATGTGTTTTGTGGGTCTGTGTAATTTTGTGAGCTTCTGCAATTCTCAGTTCCTTATTTCACTTCATGTTTTCTCAAAGAAGACCTCTGATATTTCCTTCACCTGGGAGAATGGTTCCCATCTGTTGTCCCAGACATCATGCTAGCACGTACGTACTTCAATACCCAGGAGAATTTTTGCTATGAAGAAAGAGACAAGGATCAACAATTCTGTTGCATATCTGAAGTGTGTGTTTGTATCTGTGTGTGTAAGTTAGAACAAGATACAGAGAGAAAGGAAAATAAATAACATACATAGAGGGGGAAAGAACACAAGGTGAAAATGTACCCCTTTGTGTCAAAGGGATCATTCTTGGTTTATGACTTTATTAGTAATCAGTAGAAGACTGAGCATGTAAGATGGGAAGGTAGGAGATACACTCAACAAGGTAAATTATGCATATGTAAGGGCCTACTAGCCCCGTTATGTAGGGGTATAGAAGTGCACAAGCTGCCTCGAAGGACTAGGGGGTAGTGGGATCTGGGTCCGTGACCGCCCCTTGTACAGTTGACCCAGATACTTACTACTTTAAGAATGGTTTTAGCTGTCTGGCTGTTGCTGGCGCAGAAGGGGGGGGGGGCTCCAGGGCTCAAACCTGCGAGAACGGCTGCCCACAGTGCACTATGCTGTCGAACATTAACTCAGCCTAGCCCCACATACCTGTACCCAGCCAGATAAACCGGGTGCCCCTATTCCAAGGCAACCTGGTTTGACAGAAACATACTACAGTCACTTTTAAATCACGTGTAACCCTTTTATTTGTTCAACTGGTCCTCGTGAACCTAGACCATACACCAATGTTAACGGGGCCCTGGAGAACACAAGTAACAGAAAGAAAAACCCCAAAACACTAAAAAAAAAAAAAAGAATCCCAATAAAACAAATAAAACAGGCTGTTACTCCCCAAGGTTGTGAGTTCTCAACCCCTCCCGAACCACTCTAGCTACGGGAAAAGGGCCCAACCATCACAATACAGCAAACCAATGAAAGGTTAACACAGAAACTTTCTTATTTAGGATGGTTAACACAGCTTCATCACACAATTGGAAATGCCCACACCAAAAAAATAGTTCCAGTCTTTAAAGTAAAGTCTGATCCACTGAATTGTCCCTGGTATGTGAAACCAAGAAACAGTTTTAGGTGTAGCTGTTGTGAACAGGAGTCGACTACAGAGTTCCAGTCTGTTAGGCTGCCCAGAGATTCCGCAGCCAGAGCAGATTATCCAGTCCCCCGCTCACAAAAAAACAAAGAACACAGAATCTGTACCTTTGCCTCCAGAGAAACGGGGCGTGAGGAACCACCGGGTTAGAAAAGAGCGATGTTCTTACATACAGCCAGCTGGAGCAGGGTGAACGACCAGAACGTCGTCTGGGTGGCAGGGTAATCCAAACGCCGCAGACTCCCGTGGTCCTAAATGTCGGGTCCGCGGAATGCATCCAAGCTCCGGCAGTCCATGGGCGACACAAAGCAAAGTTGCCCAACCCCCCTCCCAGAGACACACTAGCTCTTCGCCAGGCAGCTGGCCGTGCTGCTTCACTTTCAATGCGTGCTCTACAGTCAAACTCAGCCTCGAGTGATGGAAACGGAGGTGAGTTAAAAGGGAAGGACAGCTAGCCTTAGCTCTCACTTAGCTCCTCTGCCCCATGCTATCTACGTTGACACTACACCACAGCGCCGTGCCCGAAGGTTCGCAGTACCCGGAGCCGGATTCCGCACACGGAAGGAAACTCCGCCTAGACTCACTGCAATCCCGTCCGTTGCCCCACTAACCTCCCGGACACTCCTTTTCGGGCTCGTTCTGACCGCGGGGCTTTCTTGGTGTCTTGGGCCGTAATGGCACACGCGAGATAGGTACCGCACTCTGCTCACTCCCAACAGCGCACCTCTCCGTTCACGCGTGCGCAAGAGCTCGCCTCAATATGTCACTTCCTCTTGGCTTATTCAGACAGGCCGCTAAAGGCCCTACATGGCAGTTTTCCACAAGTTATATGTATGTGCCCTCACACATAATGAGATTGCTATTCAGCATTAGTTCTGGCTGAGTTAAGAAGTTGCATGTCTATTAACAATAATATCCTGTCTAAATGAGGCACATGGAACAACATGCTCTGACATACTTCACACTGTTCAACCTCTCTCAGTAATCCTATTGACAGTGACAGAAGAATCCAGCTCATCACATCCTTGGGTTCAGGGAAAAGCTATTCCAATTTGGCCGTGCTCATAAGGCATTGTACCAACTCTTTCCTTTTGGCACTTAGATCATATACTTTCTATTTTACAGAGCTAATGACCCATCCTTCTGGGTATTTCTTGAACTGAACTACAGACATATGGAGTATCAAGGCCCTGCGGTCTGAATCATTTGGTACTTATGCAACAGGAAAGAAAGGTGTACAGATGTTCACTCACAATCTGTCCTGGGTGGAACAGGAATATTATAAGGATTAGAGGAATGAGGCTAACCCAAAATACACTGGAAGCATCACTGATCCTAATTGACCTATCCATTGGAATTCGTTGTGAACATGCAGGATTGGAGAATAAAGGCAGAATGCAAATATTTTACAGCTTACATAGTGCATTGGATTTAATTGTCGGTCACCTAAGATTATAAAATAGAGAACTCGTTGGTTGGACCAGTGACTAGTTTTATTTATTCGTCTGTATTTATGCCTTCCATAACAATGTTTTTCAATTTCAGCCTGAGCTGCACTACCATACTAAACAGCATTCATTTTAGACAGATGGAAAACATTGTGTTATCAGGACTTTTAGCCTTTGTGCAAACAACCCTTTTAATTAAGACTGCTGAGTTGTGTTCCAACTCTCATATTTGCAGATAGATGGGGATGGGTGAAATAGAATATGCAAGACAGAACAAGAGAAAATAAAAAAAGAGAGAGAGAGACAAAGAAATGAGACCAGACCAAGTGTGGCTAATAGGCATGAGATTCTGCTGCCAAAAAAAAAAAAATGTCTATTTTCAGTTCCTATACCACTTTCAATTACTATACCAGTCGGTTGAATGGAGTCAGTATGACAAATTGGTGAAAGCTACTTGAAAACAACAGCATCTGTAAGTTGATACTTATCAATTAAAATTGAACTTAGAATCAAACTCTAACACTGAAGCAAAGTGCAACAGGTGAGCACCCAGTTTGTCAAAGACTGGGTGCTACTTACAGAGAGTCCATTAGAAACTACTCAGTACACTGTGTATGTGTGTGTGATAAAATTAACTCATTTTCATACAGCGCCAAAGTACCCCCATTTTGGATATTCTCAAAGCCGGCACAGACAATCACTAATAATGTACTGACAATTTTAAGTAACCATACTTTCTAGACCAAAGGAGGCTCACCATGTTAGGACAGTAAAATGTGTTAATTAAATGCTACAGCAAAGAAAACAGCCAACTGTTTAAACAAATGCATGTCTTTAAAATACTTTTAGATTATTGAGCAGAAGTGGTTATAGCTACCCGACTGTTTTCCAATGCAAGGCTCATAGGGAGATCCAAACAGAGGGCTTTTGAATCAAAAGTAACAGCTGTGACCAACAGCTTTTTGTTTGATTATCCCATAGAGTCTCGCAATACTTTGTATTGCGAGCTTTTGTTAATGCAACTATTTCGTTCACCAAATCGTGTTTACAGTGCTGTATTTTCATTCTTAAGGATACCTCAATCAATGCTGAGTGAATATAGTGAAACGAATGTCATAGTAAAGAAAATCCTTTGAACAGCTGACAGAAAGTGACAGGATCAAACTTGCAGAAAAAAACTGCTTTTATACATTTGGCAGATTATGCTGGTTTAACACTGTGAAAGAATAACTGAGCGTAAATATGATTACCACTGGCCTTTATAAGATTTGTAAACAGATTTTAATTAGATTCATAAACAGTAAGAGTGTGTGTCGGGTAATTTGGGTCATTTTTGGAAAGCAGGCCTTCCTGCTAGTGGAGGATTCACCCTGAGGAGAAATGCACACAGCTGCCGTGAAGACGAGAGGAAGGAATCCGAAAAGCTCAGCGAGAAAAGTGGGTGGACTACGTGGCAGATTTTGGTATTGTTGTTTTAAAAGCAGATTTCTGAAGACCTTTTTCTTTTTGTTTCTTTTTTGAGGAAAGCCTGTGGTGCAGCACAGAATAACAATCAACACAATAAGTCTGACATGTTAGTTATTTTTTCAGTTTTCACAAAGAAATAAAAAATTTTTTGCCACTATAATGCTTACATTATCTTTTATTAAAGGAAGAAGTGGTGATTTTCAAGAGCTTAAAAATAAAAATAATAAAGCTGCAGAGGAAGCTGCCTGTATGAAGAGTAAAAGTGCCAATGAGGTCTTGTTAATGGGTTGGAGAGAGTTCACGTTGAGGTCCACATTCTGTTTCAGTTAAAGACTAAAGAGTCATTGTATTTGTGGTGCCTCTTTTTCAGTGACACCCATGATTCTCAATAGTCCTTTATTGAAACGTATTCACAATGGTCACTATAAATACTGGTCTGTCTCTGCAAAAGTAGCTGCATGTGAACTTATTGCATTCATATTTCCACTGGGGCCTCTCCTCCTTGGTTCCAGAGCTGCTAATCAGTCTCTCTACTTTCCAAGCCTTCATCTTTCTGAATGCATGTGTGTGCACGTGTATCCATGCACGCGTAAACAGCCATCTCCCTCAGACAGCTGCTCCTGAATAAACATTGTTTACTTCCTAATCGAGCAGGGAGAGCACTGAGGGCCTGAACTCTCACTGTTACCACAAACACATGCACAGACATGCAAATACACAGACAAATGCAATATCACACACCTTCATAAACACTGACAAAAAAGAAAGCACACACAGGTATCGGCCTTTTTAGCTATAATCATATACATCCTTCATGCATTAGACAATAAAGTTTTGTTGGTTTTTTTGGTGTTTTTTTTGCTTTTTAATGCAGCAATATCAGCGATGAAGGATGTGAAAGATAATTCCATAAATGGTATCAATAGTGCGCTACCCTTAAAATCATGAATATGCAACTCTCCAATGTTTAATTTATCAATTTATTTTATTTTTTTAAGACATTCACTGCGGGATACGTGCTCATACTTTAACAGACACACACACACAAACTGGCACACACATGCCCAAACACACATATCCTGGCTGGTGTTGGGGGAGCAGGACACACTTGGTTCTCCTGCAGGAACAGATGGCCTGAACTCTGGAGGGGTGATCACAGGGAGGATGGAGGTCAGGAACCAGCAAGGGAGGGAGGAAAGAAGAGGGAGGGGGGCAAGTGCTAGAAGAAATGATCAGAGTCTGCTGAATGGCAAGAAAGGAAATATAAAGAGTTTGCAAGGAGGGGTGATATTTGGAAAGAAAAATCACGATCAGAGAGAAGAGCGAAAGGTCCGCAGCCATACAGGAGTGACAAGGAAAGCTAAGCACAAGAGCCAGAGAATGGAGGAAGTGAAATAGAAAGCTAATTGCAAGGGAGAAGGAGGTAGGAGGGAGGAAGCAATCTATAGAGATAAGAAGAATTGTATATTCAGAGGAGGGATGATGGCTGGAGAGAAAATGGGTATAAGGAAGGGCAGAGAAACTGAACAGTGAGCATGGGTTAAATAAAAAGATATAGGTTCTCTATAGATAAGGCAAACGACTGGAGACAGCATAATTATAAAAAATGGGTAAAAGGATGTGAGAAGGATGAGATAAGAATAAAGAATATAAAAGTATAAAGACATTGATATAGCGGTCAAGTACACTAAAGATGATGGTGATAGTGAAGATGGAGATGTTAAGGTAAATGGAAATAAAACAGAATAATATGATTAATCTGTAACTTCATAACATTACATTTGATCTCAATTGCCCCAAATGACAAGATTTGCCAAGCAAGTCAAAATTAACTTTATTTTTTACTTTATTATCTAACTAATTCATCGATAATATAATTAAAATATGAAGAGTGTCTTCAACATGGTTTTTGCCATTCTACCATATATTCTGTGCATTGCTTTAAAATCAAACAAGGACTGTGTCAGTCCCTAGACTTAACTGGATTTAGTTTGAATTCAATTTCCAGTTCTGGGAGCATTTAGTGTTGTATCTGTATGTGATGTGGCTACCTGTAGACGCCTCGAAATAAAGGCCCTTAAAAGTTCTAGTAAGGTCTCCAAGTTTCCAAACATCATCATCCTGAGGTTATAACAACAGTGAAATATAGTTTGTTTAAAAGCCACATTTTGGGGGTTGATGGTTGGGTCACTAGCTGTGTTTGACTTATGCACATTGCAGGCATGCTGAACCAATCCTTACCCGCCCCGCCATTCAACAGCCCTTACTTCCTCATATTCATCTCTCTCTCTCCTAACTCTAATCATGGCCTTGGGGCTCAATGAGCGGACGACTGAGGTTAACACTCCCCGGAGGAAAGAAGTGAATTGTAAATGAGGCAGAGGTGAAAATGTGCGGGTGAAACAAGCAGATAAAAGAGATGGGGAATGAAGCGGATGTGTGGAAAGAGTGGCTTTAAAAGAGATTGACACATGGGAGAGAAGGAGAGGGAAGGAGAAGCAACCTGAGAACTCTTACATGAGTCAGTTATGATCTTCTTTTTTTCCTTAATTCTCTAGCTTTCTTGTTGTGGCACTTCACCTTTGAATAAATATTTTGATCACTACCAAACACTACTCCACAAGCAAAGTCATCTGCTATCACTTTTAAATGAACACACATGTATAACTGAAATCAGAGATGTATTTGAAAAGATGGGAATTATTAATGCCTATTTTTCAAAAAAGAAAAAAAATGCATCTAATTATTATGTAGGTGCATTTTTTATAGTACACGTGCATGAATGTGCTTAAATTACTATGTGAGCACAGGATTTTTCCTGATGAGGAATGATTTATTATCTGGACTGAGTTAAGAATTGTATGTGAAAGCTTTTTTTAGATGTGTAAGTGACATGCTGTTTCGATAATACATCCATGACTATTCCTTCTCTGTCTGCTATACAGTTTAAAAGCATGACTTGATCTATGGTATTTTGTTCTTTGTGTTCCCCCCCAAAATCATTGAATAACCTACATTAATGTCAAGAGAGATATAGACAGGCAGAGTTTGTATTATTTCATATTTTGCTAAACTGATACCGTTGTGTCACGGTCCTGGGTCTTGTGACCCTGTATTTTGATATTCATTGTTTATGTTTAAATTCATTTAGTCATCTTAAGCTCCTAGGTTGCTCAGTTTTAGTTCCTTGTTTATTCCCTTTATGTCATCAGCCCTGTGTATAAGTCTCCCTTGTTGGTTTGTGTGTCTTAACCTGTCATGTGTCATGTCTGCGTGTCCTGTGTTGTCAAGTACATGTCATGTCTGTGTCCCGTTATGCTCCTTGTTTCTATGTTCATTGTGCTTAGTGTTACTTTTCCCTGTGGTGTCATGATATTATTCTAGTCAGCTGTTTCCCCATGTGTTTCCCCTGATCACCTCCTGTGTGTATTTAGTCTATGTGTTTTCTTTCAGTCTTTGTCATGTCGTCTGTTTGGTTTCATGTCTAGCCTTGTCATGTCTCAGAGTTTTTTGTGCTGATCAGATTCATGTTCATGTTTGGTTTATTTCATAGTTCCATAGTTGCATGTACCTGTTCAGTTTCATGTCCATGGCTCTCGTTACAGTTTTCATAGTTATTTAGTTATTTCCCACTTTAGGTTTCAGGTTAGGGTTTGCCCTGTTCACTCTTGCATTGTTTTTGTGTTCACATTTCGTCAGCCAAATAAATGGCTCGCCTTTTGTTTAAAACTCAGTTCCGTCTTCTGTGTCTGCATTTGGGTCCCACTAGTCACTCAAACACACATTGATTATATGTTGAATTAGCTATTAACTCTTCCAGTGGAAAAATGCCAATCAGTGGATTATTTTGATGCTGGAGAAACCAAGTATTGTGCATATTGGGAAGCATCTTATTTTGAAAGGCTATCAGACTGCTTTTCTTTGTTCTAAGAAAAGTCCTGTAATTCTACTGTAATTATACTAAGTTGGAAAATCAAGTGGTGATTTCATTTTTCATTTCCATTTAGTATGCTGTATGACAAAGGATTAACTTATCAACCACGTCTAGCTTTAACATGAGTATATTTGTAAATCACCACGCTGATGTTTAATGAAATGTTAGGTTGGAGGCTTTTCTCCCCACAGTTCCATTATAATTTCTTTTCATCATTAATGTGCTTTCCCATCCATCTGCCACTGTTATTTTATACTCATAATTAAGGTCAGATATCATGCAGTGAGTATAGTGAAAATGTTTTAGTAACATGGCCAAATGTGGCCTCGGGCCTGCAACCTGTGTTGATGGTACATGCGTTAGAAGCAATGAATGATCTCTTACACACACAAACACACACACACTACTAAATGGGACAAAATAAGATTTTATCTGGCAATAAACTTTAATGTTTATTTATTTGTTTGTTTTGGAAATATAACGTTAATAGCATTGCAATTTTGGGGGGTTGTGGATATTTCTATGGGGACAGTGTGGCTGTATGTCAACATTATGATAAAAATCCATATTAAAAAACCCCTGGGGCTTTAACAAACAGTGCTGCAAAAGAGCAAAATCTAGCAGTTCTATTTTTCTTTAGCAAGAAAGAAAAAGAGAAACATCTGAATGTGGGCAGAGATGGGTGATTCCTAAAGCATGTGATGAATAAAACACAGAGTGCTCAATTGCTTATTGCTGAAGAAAGAAAGAAATATGAAACTAATATGAACAGAATTCACATTATCCCTGTTTAAATTCCTGCATCTGGAAAGATTTCTTTTTAAAGATGGGTCCTGTGTGGATTCCAATTTTGCTGACTTAATATTAGTTTCAATGTCCAGTGGGAAACATTCTGAAAGTCAGTGAATTAAAGACAAGATATTTTGGCTTCAGCGAATTTGATATAGCTGCCACTGTAGCAAAATATAAACCAGTGGGGACATTAGCAATTTTTTTTTCTTACTCCAAATAAATGAGTGGAAAATGCATTTACCAGAATCTCCACTCTACAACTCATTATAACATCCAGGCATAAACCTTCCAACTCATCATATGTAAAACAGGCCACATTCAGAGCTTAAAAAACTGCCTAAAGCACTCGGTTTAAAAAATAAACACATTAACAAACGTGCTATCAAACATTATCTCCTTGGTTGCCAATATATCCTTGTCAGCTTAAAACACTTCCCTGAGGGCTAGATGCACCAAACAGAAAGCTGGATATGACTTCCTGAATCCCCCCAACCCCTATAAACACAAAGAGGTTAAAGTTCAAAGGTCAGAGCTTGTCTCTGCGCTAGTACCTCATTGACTGGGACATGTTTGGTTCAGCTGTGCCCCAGGGCTTTGATTTCTATGACCTGATATGCAGTTAAATATCCTTCCTCTACTCTAAAACCCACCCTTCACATCCTGTCTCTCTACACTTCTTCCCCATAGCAGCCCTCAAGCTAAGCTATGTCTAATTTAATTAGTCACATTCACCTTTTTTGCTTTTCTTTCTCCGCTTCTCTTTTGTCTTTAAAACAGGGTTTCTTCAATGTAGTGATTCCCCTGCCCCTTGCTGACCTAATTTGCTGCAGCTTGAGCGTTAATAATGCCAGAGGAGTTGCCGCAAACATGCAATAAAACAATAACATGAAAATGTAGTATTTAGAAAGTTATAAGCTGCTGTGATCATTTTCCTTTCTAGACATGTTTTGGGTGCTTTTTTTGGTGAAATAACAAGAACTACACATGAGTAAGAAAAGAAAGGGAGATCAGTCACCACAAAGATGTGTTAACTGTGAGTTTGGCAGGATGCTGGTAGAAGCAAAGAAAAGTGTGTGAAAGAGAAAGCTAACCATCCACCTGTCTGTCTCTGGTGCCCACTCAGTCTGTCATTAACAATAACCCATCACTCATACTGAGCGAATTCACACACAAGCATACACAACAAACAAAATAAAGCAAAGTCATTTTAGATGAGAGACAAATATGTGAAAAGCTTTTTTTAAAGTCACTAAAGCTCACTTTTCTTCCCAATATGTGCCCCTTCTGGCAAATCCCCAATCAACACAGTGACATTCCCACGCGATATTGAAAAGGTCTGGAAAACAAAAGGCTCTGCCAGTCAGACTACTTATTCACTGGCTCTGACATCTATTGTTATTTGAAACCGCTGTCAGACAAACTAGTCAACACACATGCATGTGCACGCACACACACACAAGTCCGCCTAATCATCTGACAACAAGGAACCTATTGTGCTGTGTTATGACTTTGTAGAGCAGCCCACCACCCAGAGGGAAGAAGCACCTCCGAATCAAAGGCTTACACTGGCCTCCAAGGAGCCGGATATCACAAGCCTAGCATGTGAGGTTAGAGGAATACAGATGTAGCCACAGATCATGTTAGTCAGCTGAGACAGTTTTCCTCTTTCCCCCGCTCTCCTTGACCTTCATCAACTGCCAGATGGACAAAAAGGATATTCAGGAGTCACTGAAGAATGTTTACATGGATTCTTTTTAGCTTTCGTCAAAAAGAAAAGTTGTGTTGAAATAACAAACCTTAAGTAAAATGTTAACACATGTAAATGACTTAATGTCATTGTTCATGTTTACTGAACGGGAATTTGCTGCTGTGGATTAATGTTGCAAAAAATGACGGATTAGTTATCAGTTGCTTAGTATTCTATTTAGTCTCATACAGTCAGCAGTGACAAGAAAAACTGGAAGATCAGCACCAACATAACAATGGAAGGAAGGATCTGACTTTCAAGTAGCTACTGATGCAAAACATTCAGAATGAGTCGCTGAAGATGATACTCTATGGCATACCAAGGGCATCTTGCAAAAGTAAAAATGTTAGACTTACTGATTAATACTCCCACTTGTAATATTATCAAGAATATTGGGCAGTTAAAAAATTACTGCTGATAGTAGTCTTACATTTAAATCATACGCTATATTGCCAACACTCACCGATCCAGATGATTGTTTTCGGGTGTTCCTATCACTTCCAAGGACACAGCTGTATAAATTCAAGCACCTAGGCATGTATAAGGCTTTTACAAGTATTGAAATATTTGTCAAAGAAAAGATCGCTCTCAGGAGCTCAGTGAATGTCAGTGATAGGTTGCCACCAGGATGTAACAAGTGCAGTTATTACATATAGTGTATGTGGGCTTCAAGCATCTCTCAGCCTATTTGTCCCATTGATCATGTTGCTACTAATAAATTCTGTGTGGTGCAAAGAGCATAGCCAGTAGGTTTCCAAGACACCAATTGTAAAGAATGTTATTAATGACCCTTTATGTTAGTTATTTTATTTTAGAATTATGGTAATGACCCCTCTATAAAATTAGTAAATGCCATCTCTGTCATTTGAAATTCTTGCCTGATGAATGAGCAGTGAGAGACACATTTGAAATATTCTATGAGGCTTTAGCTTAAACCCTATCCATGTCAGCGCCATTTCTTTTGTGAGATCTTATTAAGATGACAAGCAAAGAATGCCACTGGAAATGTTCAGCTAAAAAGACCTTTACAAAGATTTTCAGAGGGTGAACAATGAAATGATATTTGGAGACAATATTATTACTGTCATCACTAAGTGGTGTAAAGCTACGTTAGCTGCCTCTAGCTACAATAAAAGAAATTTGTTTTACCTCTGAAAGCCAATTTGGGCACTTCCTGTACCATAGCAAAGTTTTACTGAAGTGTCGGGAGTGCAACAAGTGTTCTTTGTTCATTTTCTTTTTAAAAATCGGCCCATCCTGGACCATACACAATGAGGAGTAAGGGGAGACTGGTTGCTATGGAGGTCATAGAGTTGACAGCTTACTCAATCCAGGTCTGAAGTCAGGGGTGTTTTAGCCCATTTTGCCCCCCAAAATGAATCAAAGCACCCCCAAAGATTTCTTACTTTTTTTGACAGTATTTGCTGTTTGTGTGACACACTACTAAAAATATAAAAAGCATGCAGTACTTGGTTGAGAAGTAATATTTTACCAACAAAAGTATATATATATCCCCCCCTCCAAAAAAATGGTTTGTTCCAGCTCGCCTCTCCCCTACTCTGGCTCTAACGCCCTTTCTGCAGAGCGATCGTGGCTGAGACGCAGCGGAGCGGAGGTGTGAGTGCCTGGCTTAAAACAGGACATGTTAGCTGCATTTAACCTGCAGTTACTCTTTGTATAGTTAGGTACAGTGGCTTGCAAAAGTATTCGGCCCCCTTGAACTTTTCCACATTTTGTCACATTACAGCCACAAACATGAATCAATTTTATTGGAATTCCACGTGAAAGACCAATACAAAGTGGTGTACACGTGAGAAGTGGAACGAAAATCATACATGATTCCAAACATTTTTTACAAATAAATAACTGAAAAGTGGGGTGTGCGTAATTATTCAGCCCCCTGAGTCGATACTTTGTAGAACCACCTTTTGCTGCAATTACAGCTGCCAGTCTTTTAGGGTATGTCTCTACCAGCTTTGCACATCTACAGACTGAAATCCTTGCCCATTCTTCTTTGCAAAACAGCTCCAGCTCAGTCAGATTAGATGGACAGCAGTTTTCAGATCTTGTCACAGATTCTCGATTGTATTTAGATCTGGACTTTGACTGGGCCATTCTAACACATGGATATGTTTTGTTTTAAACCATTCCATTGTTGCCCTGGCTTTATGTTTAGGGTCGTTGTCCTGCTGGAAGGTGAACCTCCGCCCCAGTCTCAAGTCTTTTGCAGACTCCAAGAGGATTTTTTCTAAGATTGCCCTGTATTTGGCTCCATCCATCTTCCCATCAACTCTGACCAGCTTCCCTGTCCCTGCTGAAGAGAAGCACCCCCAGAGCATGATGCTGCCACCACCATATTTGACAGTGGGGATGGTGTGTTCAGAGTGATGTGCAATGTTAGTTTTCCGCCACACATAGCGTTTTGCATTTTGGCCAAAAAGTTCCATTTTGGTCTCATCTGACCAGAGCACCTTCTTCCACATGTTTGCTGTGTCCCCCACATGGCTTGTGGCAAACTGCAAATGGGACTTCTTATGGTTTTCTGTTAACAATGGCTTTCTTCTTGCCACTCTTCCATAAAGGCCAACTTTGTGCAGTGCACGACTAATAGTTGTCCTATAGACAGATTCCCCCACCTGAGCTGTAGATCTCTGCAGCTCGTCCAGAGTCACCATGGGCCTCTTGGCTGCATTTCTGATCAGCGCTCTCCTTGTTCGGCCTGTGAGTTTAGGTGGACGGCCTTGTCTTGGTAGGTTTACAGTTGTGCCATACTCCTTCCATTTCTGAATGATCGCTTGAACAGTGCTCCGTGGGATGTTCAAGGCTTGGGAAATCTTTTTGTAGCCTAAGCCTGTTTTAAATTTCTCAATAACTTTATCCCTGACCTGTCTGGTGTGTTCTTTGGACTTTATGGTGTTGTTGTTCCCAATATTCTCTTAGACAACCTCTGAGGCCGTCACAGAGCAGCTGTATTTGTACTGACATTAGGTTACACACAGGTGCACTCTATTTAGTCATTTGCACTCATCAGGCAATGTCTATGGGCAACTGACTGCACTCAGACCAAAGGGGACTGAATAATTACGCACACCCCACTTTTCAGTTATTTATTTGTAAAAAATGTTTGGAATCACGTATGATTTTCGTTCCACTTCTCACGTGTACACCACTTTGTATTGGTCTTTCACGTGGAATTCCAATAAAATTGATTCATGTTTGTGGCTGTAATGTGACAAAATGTGGAAAAGTTCAAGGGGGCCGAATACTTTTGCAAGCCACTGTAGGAGTCAGACCATCTTCTTTTTTAGCTGAAAAACATTACACCCAGGTAACCTGCAGGGTTGAAAATGTGTTTTCCGACGATGTTCGCTACCCTACATTCCGTTCTACTCTGTAGTGAAATCAGCGACATTTGACCGTCCTGTTGCTCCCATTGAAATTTATATAGCCTATTTAAAATCTAAAACTTAAAATTGTCCATAGCCTACTGTTGTTACCACTGTCCTGTTTGAAATGGAATGAGAGAAGCTGGTTATTTTGTCATATTTGCATGTGCCGACATTCAGGTAAAAGTGTAAGATCAAATGATCCTTCAATAAAGGATAATGTTGGATCAGTGTTTCAATATTTATATCTTTTATTAGATGTTCATGTGGTTTGTGTCATGGTCCGCGGCCCGGCGTCCGAGGAGCTGATGGGATGCCCACGCCCACGGGTGTGGCTGTTAACTCCACACCTGCATCCTATCCCAGGCGGTCATCAGGTGGACTATTTGATCCAGCCCAGCCTGCTGCTCCACGCCAGTCCGTTAGTCGTCTCACAGCGGTAACGTACACCTGCGGGAAAGCGATTGTGTAAACTCTCATTTGCCTGAACGAGCGCTAATTCTTTCCTGCGCACTCAGATAACAGCTCGGCGTGTTTTTGAGCCACCTGCCTGTCCACCTGCCCGTCTGGAGTTTGGATCGCCTTCAGTACCCATCACCTGGACTTTCCTGGAGCTCCCCCGCGGACCCTCACCCCTCCCTCCGGCTCCCACGGCCCCGCTTTCACCGTAAGACTCATACTCTCCCCCACGTATGCTGCTATTTCCCCGCGCCCCAGTAATTCTTTTCCTTTTTCTGTTGCAGCCTCCCACAGTCCCGTTTTCGGCGTTCCTGCACGACTCATCTCCCGGTCCCTTGGTTTCTCTAGTTTCACGCGTGTTTTCCTTCAACCCTCCCGGGACACCTTTAGTTAAAATAAAGTTTATTTTCTCGTACTCCTGTGTGTGTTGGCTCTGCTTCTGGGTCCAGCTTGTGCACTGAACTTCGGTTCATGACAGTTTGGTTATTTGCCTTTTGGTTGAAAGTACACTGACAGAGGACTTTTTTATTAGTGATCTTAATAGTATTTTTTTTTTCATATTAATGTAATTTTTTCATCTAATTGAATACAATCTATTTGTGTATGATTGTCAGTCCAAAGAGGGAGAGAGGAAAGGGGGGAACGTGAGGAGAAATTACAAGGTCAGGAAGAACCAGGTAAGAAAACACACAGGGAGTTAGTGCTGGGCGATATGACAATATATATCATGTGGACAATAGAAAAGTGTCTATCGTGCCATTTGCCTTCTATCATTTCTATCGTTTCTAACCTGATTTTATAAATTATTACATAAAATATATCATTAACCCTTTAAAACCGGTCGGAGCAGGCACACTCTGTTTTGCATAACTATTTTTAAATCCCTGTAGAACTGGAACCACATAAGCTAGCGCAATAATTTTTTTTTGCATATGAAACCGGAGGAGTTGTACTTACATCTTATGCCATTACCTTGTCCTAGGTCATGGTTTCCTTCCACATATGGCTTTGCAACAATTGCATAAAAAGCACTTGCAGCAACAAAAACATAATATTCCAGAAACACGCTTTGCCGATCCAATCAGCTGTTCATAACACTTCCCGTTGGAATATAGGTCAGCGCGAACTATCGCATGTCCGCCATTACCTGCCCGAAACCGGAAGTGACGTCATTTTTGCGGAAAATGTAATTTTTTACCTTCAGGGCATTATAAGCCTATGCTGGTGTTTTTAAAAGTTATGCTTTTCTGTATCATTTCTGGGATGCTTAGAACTCAAATTACACTGTTGGAAATAGTTTATTTTGATGCGCATGCTGTTTCTCTGCAGCAAGTTGGGAAGAGAAAAATTATAGCCAGCCGAAGATACAGCAGTCTTTCACACAAGGCCCTTATGAGAAAACGTCCCAGCGTCATAAACAAACCCCAGGAGCCATCTCGCGTTACATTTGTAAAGGCGTGGCCTCTGTTTATGTATTTGAGAAGGACTTTCGTGACCTCGTCAAAGTCCTTTATCCGAGGTACGTAAGCACTTCAGTAAAGTCGAGTTGCCGCGCTTATATGACGCATGCGGGGCCAAAGCAGAGAAGGATGTTTGCAGTGTCGTGCATTATGCCTTGACGACTGAACTATGGACGAGCAGAGATATGCAGCCCTACATGAGCGTAACCATCCATTTCATTAACAAAGACTGCACCCTCTGCGCTCGCTGTTTACAGACTGCGTACTTTCCAAATGACCACAGGTCAGGTGGTATATCGTGATATATATCGTTATCGTGATATAAAATAATTCATATCGTGATAAATATTTTTTCCATATCGCCCAGCACTACAGGGAATAGTGACAGGCAAAACAGAAACCGTTAAACTGCTTGAGAGAGTTGACCACCAAAAGTGATAGACAGATTTGCCAACCTCAAGGTGAGGCGAAATAGGTTAAAATAAATTTAAAAAATCTGCAGAGCCATAGTAGTATCTGCAATAAAGATCTTTTCATACATAGTATACATTGTACCATAGGCAAAGCTGCCTCCATTTTTATTTATTTTTTTAATTAATATTTTGTACATTTGTACATTTCAAAGACTCTTCTATTTTTGGAGTGCATTTTTATGTATCTGTATTATATTATGCATACAATTAAAAATGAATCTCTGTCCAAAAAATGCACCCAGTTTACTTTTTACTCACTATGAGCATCATTCATTATTCTCCCCCAGTAATTAAGGTTAGGATATGTATTTTTTTTTTATTCCAATCCAGTCTTCTTTTGCAGCATTTAAATAACCTTGATCAGATTTGATGGTTTTGTTACAGACTTTTCAAAAAAGTGTTTTGCCTTTCTTTCACAAATGTGGGGATTAAATTGTGTCAAAATGTACAAAACAGTGATGTCATGTTTTGTGATTAGGACCCAGACACAGAGAGACTTGATGAATTTAATAAAGAAATTTGCAGACTTGAACAGAGATGGTAAAATTATGATGACTGATAACGGAGACAAAGACAACAGACGTCTCATCGTGACGAGTAAAGTTTATCTTGCCTGGCTGGGCAGCTCTCTGGGTGCTCAGCACCCCCAAAGCTCGGATCATAGAATCGCCCCTGTCTGAAGTCACCTGGCTCTTGGAGTTGTAATTCTTCAGCTTTCAGTGCTCGCAACTGTGGTCATCTACTGTAATAAAAATGGAAATAAGTGTCAAGAAGATCGGGGAGATCACAACACTCTTTCTCCCTTAATGCAAACTGAACACTGTAACCTGCAGAATCAGGGCTATTTACTGTGGCTGTTCTTGAAACTAATACGAAAAAGGACTTAGTTGTAAAATTTAGAAGTGTGTTGGACAAAGCCCACCTTATTACTCTACAACAGATTAAAAAGGTAGGTCATCTTGGAACCATCTGTCAAATAGGTACAACTGAGCTGTCTGAAGACCAGTGAGTCTTACTGGGTCATTCCTAGTCATGTTTACCAAGCAGGACTCCTTGGCTGGTAAGAGCATGCAGAACAAGATCAGAGTCTGCAGAGTTCATTTACTGAACATATCATTTTGTCATATACGAGGGACTAAAGAGGACTCAAACATGGGACTAAAGAAGGACTAAAAAGTTTAACACAACCATCTCCCCAAGGTCTCCAGATCAGGGTAAAGGGCAGGTACCCTGGGAAGAATCCCAGAGTTAGAGTTAACCCATTCACATACCATAATACATACCATGTGGGTTACATAAAATTTTACCTTACATTTTGTAGTTAAAACAAGACAAGAGGTAACACGTCAAATATTTCGATAATTGTGGCTGCATTCACATTCTGTGAGCACTTGGAGCTTACAGAAAAATGCTAAAATTCATGTGCATATGAAGAAAGCAACACAAATGCAAACCAAATATTGCTTTTCCTTTGATCAAAGCCATTGGTTTCTACCTCCATGGATGGATGGTTTTATTTTAACCCATGAATAGTGTAATTAAACAAATAAATTCAATTAAAACTCATTTAATCTTGAACAAAAGGCAAATTCACTTTATACGACTACGGATCCTTTTATATGTATTAACTGCTGAATAAATCAGATGAGTGAAGCAGCGCAGAAACTGATAACAGTCATTACAGTGTCCTTATGGAATTTTTCATGGTTATCTTCTCATAAAGAGATCAAAAAGCACACGCACACATGCATGCTCTGTTTTTCTTGGGAGAACACCTGTGACAGTTAGTCCCAACCCTTTCCCAGAATAACTTGCTGAAGCACAACATATTATAAGATATATTGTTATTAAAGATTACATGGAATGTCTAAGTCTCTTCCCTTCCACTAAATTGGATTTTGTGTCAAGAGAAGAAGAGGTTTCGTAAAAGACAAAGTATTCTGTATTACCTAAAGAGATTTAAGCCACTGAAGGTAATTAACTTTCGATGGAACTTGCAGCTTAAATGTCAACATTTTTAATAATGAGGCAGAAATTGCTTCTCTGCAGTTTACCTCCAGAAAAAAAACTGACATAAGCAGTTGATTAGGTAGTTAGAAGCTGTTTTAGTTTACCAATGACACACTTTTTAGATGCATCGTCTATATTTGGCTCAAGCTGTAATTAAAGGCAATCACTTGCAAATCATACAATCATAGAAGCACTGTTTATAATCTTTTGTGATGTGAATTCCAGCTCCACATAAAAGCAAATCAATAGAAAGCTTTTCAGCAAAGCAGCTACTCAGCCATGTTAAGTATAAAATCAACTGATTTAAAATAAAATAAAAAGTCACAAGTGGCTTGTGGGTTGTCTTTTGGGTTTGGTTGTATTTGGTTGTTATTTGTAAATGTTTTTAGTAACTTTGTCGGTAACATTTGTGCCTCAAAACCAATATCTCATTTCAGTTTTTTGAAACCAAGCTCTTTTTGTTAACAACCTACTTTAGAGGAACATAATCAATGCTTAATGAGACCCTTAATCATATTATGAACAATATAATATGAATAATAAAATCTCATCAAACTGTAATTGGTTAGAGTGCCATAGAAACATTTGTAATTACTTGGTTACCTGTGCATACAACTAATTAGTGATAGTACACTGTTCGTCAGTGGTTTTAATGTAACGTGGCGTGATTTGTTCACAGTGAGATGAAAGCTGTCAGCACGTTTAACTACAATGCTTGTTGAATAATACAACCAGATATGAAATACCCTCCCCTCAAACTTTTCTGGTGTAATATTTCCAATATGACAATCTGACAAGCACGTTCACATCGAATAGTGATGAGTCATCATTCTTCGCACAATGAAAATTTCTTTTGAGATTACCTTTTTTTTTCACTTGAAGTATGGACACACAACCCTTTTAATTGTATTCCTCAAAGTGATATTATTCACAATTTTTTTGTATCAGTTTTAATTATGCTATTACTGAAGCGTTGTTAAATGACATGTTTACTGATTTAATGCTGCTGGGGGACTGAGAGACAGATTTCATAATAAAAATGTTAAACGTTATCCAGCAGAGGCCAAAATATCTTGGCTTTTAGTGCTTATATGAGACAAGCTCCAAAAAATCCTGGATCACTTTCCTTCCAATAATAAAACTCTCTGCTTGTTAAATTCCCATATGTTTCTAATTGCTACTGCTAAGCCTTAAAAAAAAAGTACTTTCTAAGCTCAAACTGAATATTTTATGTTAAGAAATCTGAGTAGAGCGCCCTTTTAAAGTATAAAACTACCACAAACAGACAATAAAGTGCACTTAAAAAATAAGGAGCTGATAACGTAATTTTTGGACCACCTACCATTTGATTCAGTGTGATCTCACAAACTACAAAAAGAAGAGGGATGTACTTTTAAAAAAGAATATGGCATATCACAGGATGGGGCAGTGTCAATTCAATTTTATTTATATAGCGCCAAATCACAACTACAGTCGCCTCAAGGTGCTTTATATTGTAAGGTAGACCCTACAATAATGCATACAGAGAAAAAACCCAAAAATTGTATGACCCCCTATGAGCAAGCACTTTGGCGACAGTGGGAAGGAAAAACAACCTTTTAACACGAAGAAACCTCCGACAGGTTTCTTCCTGGGAGGGGAGGCCATCTGCTGCGACCAGTGTCAGCAACACTGTCAGCTAACAGTATACACTAGAAAATGTTGTGGGGGTTCATGATGCTAGAAATTATCTTGAAATTATTATATATTCTGATGAGCTACCACTAACATCTGCATTACTATGGAGAAGACAGTGGTTCACTTCATACTTCAAAAACACATTATTCTCTGTCACCATTGGAAACTATTCTTCAACAGCAGCTCTTTGCTGTGGGATATCTCAGGGTTCAATCTTAGGTCCCATCCTGTTCTCTCTACACATTCTTCCCTTGGTTTAAATAATCAATAAATATATCCTTTTACTTCTTCGGTAACAATACTCAAGTTTATCTTCCCCTCACACCCAACTAGTCTAGGCTGGATAGCACCATCATATCCCTTGAGGAAATTGAGACTTGGATGGTGCTGAAATTTCTTCTGCTAAATGAGGAAGACCGAAAATGTACTTTTTGGCTCCCCTAGTTCCTTTTGAAGGTTTTCTAATCAGGTAGAAAATCTGTCCACCTATGCCAAAAATCTCATGTGATATTTCACTCTGGCTTTAAGGTCGACCAGCAAATTAACTTCATAACTAAAAACCTTTTTCCATCTCTGCTCCAGATCAAAAATTAAGCATTTCCTTTCTGTGAGATATCGCAAAATTGTCATTCATGCACTCATTTAATGCTTGGACTATTGTAATTCACTTTACAGTCAGTCAGTCTTCTCTTTCCCATCTACAGCTTGTCCAAAGTGCTACTGCTAAAGAAAGATACTTTGTTGTTGTTTTGCTCTTCTTCACCAAGAATGAATGCTTTTTTTTTCATCTTTGTATGCTTTTCATTTGTAGCCATGTGCATATTTGCACACTCCATGCTCCAAGTGTTTTGGAGGAAAGCAATTCTTGCAGGTCTGGCTTCAGAAACCAGGATTAACACAAGAACACATATTTAGTTCAGAAAGCAGTAAGCAATTTCACACCTTTTTGCCTGGCTAACCTGATTGCAAAAGAAGGGTGAAACAGACACTCTGTCAGTGTCTAACACTTTGTTGTTGAGATAGTTTTTTCATAGAAGCAAGGTTTAGAAAGCAGAAACAAACAATGGGTAAAGGAGCATGAAGGTAAGCAAGGACCAAATGTGTGCAGGAGATGTTTGCTTGTCCTGTATTGATCTACCTCATCCATCTGCTAAACCACAATCCAGTTTGAGCTTCTTTGCCAGGTGACTGCAATGAACAATCAGACTGTGAAAAAACAGTGTGAAAGCTGGCTTTCTGGTTGGCTGCCTTGTGTACTGCTATAGCTAGGCGCTGGTGCCAGTGGCTTCGGCCAGTGTTACTGCCACACTCAGGGCTCTTAGATCAGCAAACACATGGCTGTCAGTGGACTGGATCCCGACTCAATGCATCCAAGATTAAATAAATTGTAACAGAAACAGAAGTGAAACTTAACACGTGGAGTCAGCAGGCTGGTATTGATGATGCAGGTAGCAATAAGAAAAGGAGCAGAAAAAACAAGGAGGGAACATTTTAAGTTGTGAAAAGAGAAGAAGTGGTGCATGTTAGAGAGGAAACATTGAAGAGAAAGAGAGTAGCAGAAAAAAACTGACAGGGGAATGGAGAAGAATATGATGGAAAGGTAGACACAAGTTAGAGGTACAAGGGAAGATAGAGACAGGCCAACAGTGATGATGACAGCAGAAAAGAGGAGAGAGAAGCGCACTACAGACAGAGACAAGAAAGGGGGGATATGTGGAGGTCATCTGTCACTACAGAGGGAGATGATTGACAGCTCTGTGGAATGTGAGCTTTGGCAGAAGAATCTGAGACTATCCACTTTAGCTGCAGCCTACTCCAATCACAAGTTTCAATAAATCCACCTTTGCTGGACTTTGTTCTTTTTCATCCAATCATTTTCTGCCCCAAATTCAAATCTGGGTCACAGACTTATTGTGGTAACTCCATGTCTGTCTTTCGAACCATGTCTTCTAGCTTTATCACAGGAATTTCACTGATGAGATGGAATATATAGTACTGCCAAAGATCTTCTTGGCCCTGTTGAACAAAATACTTTGAAGAGGAATCTTCTAGTGTCTTCTAACTTCACACCCGATCAGATCTGCACACTGTTAGACCTCTGCCTTACCACAACATACTTCAAATACAATGAAGGCTTCTACAGACAATAACATGGCTGTGTCATGGGCTCCCCCGTGTCACCTATTGTAGCCAACCTTTACATGGAGGAAGTGGAAAGGAAGGCTCTTGGCTCTTTCAAAGGAAGAGTACCCAGCCACTGGTACAGATATGTAGACGACACCTGGGTCAAAATCAAGACACAAGAAGTGGAATCCTTCACTTCACAAGAAAGACAGACGCAACAACGTTGTCATCCCCTATGTAGCCGGTGTATCAGAGAAACTCAGGAGAGTTTTCTCCAAGCACGACATCCCAGTGTACTTCAGACCCAGCAACACACTCAGACAGAAACTGGTTCACCCGAAAGACAAAACTCCAAAACACAGACTTAACAACGTGGTGTATGCTGTACAGTGCAGCGAGGAATGCCCAGACCTCTACATTGGAGAGACCAAACAGCCACTTCACAAGCGCATGGCACAACATAGAAGAGCCACCTCCACGAGACAAGACTCAGCAGTCCATCTGCATCTTAAGGATAAAGGACACTCTTTCGAGGATGCCAATGTTCACATTTTGGACAGAGAGGACAGATGGTTTGAAAGAGGAGTGAAAGAGGCCATCTATGTCCACTGTGAGCGACCATCTTTGAACAGAGGCGGTGGTTTACGACACCAACTGTCTGCCATCTATAATCCAGTTTTGAGTTCCCTCCCCAGACGCCTTAATGCCCACTCACATCCTGGGCCATCTGACCTCAGGAATTCACATGACAAGGTGGGGCCAGGTTTCACAATGAGCTCACCCGAAACCCTGGCTGATTAGGTCCCACACCCGCTTTCACACCTTGGCTCATGTGATTAGAGGATCACCAGGGGGTCCTTTGTCCCTCTTTGGGGGGATACTCCCACTGGGTTTAAATCTGGGACTCTCGGCCATTTGACCTTAGAACTGAAGAAGCTTCTCGGATGAGAGGTGAAACGTCTTCAAGCAACTTAAAGAAGTCCAGACGTTATTCTTTGCAAACTCCTTTGACAATCTTCTAGTGTGTTTCTTTTATGTACGGTAAATCTCAGGTTTGGAAACAGTCTCCCAGAAAATGTTCATCGTACAAACCAAATATGTTATTGAAGCCTTTGGATTTCACATTTTTGAATAGCGCATCAGAAATAGAATGCATGTAAATATTTAGTTATCAAAGTATATACATCATTACAGTTCAATCATAGTTGGGGGCACTCATCAGATCCCTGATATTGAAATTGATTCATCTAACATTGAGTGCACATGTGCCAACTCTATATCTGCAGTACAATTTTTGCTATTGTCTCTCACTTTCTTGCTCACTCCTCAGTTTCTATCTCCTGCAAAGCAGCTTCACTACCTAAGCAAAATATTCTAACAATCATGTCTGAAGAAAAAGAACTAAAAGAAAACAGAAAGCGGGAGTAAGATTGGGGAGATCCATAAATCTGTGGAATGAAAAAGAATAAAAGTGAAAATGTTTCTTTCTTTCTCAAAGGAAACTTTCTCCAAAGAGCTTGTCCTACTCTACGTAGAACAAACGATGAGCCCCCCCTTGTTCTCCTTTCCTTCTCCCCCATCCTCTTCTCTCTTCCTTACAGTACAATAATTCTAATTATGTTCAGACAACTAAACATGCCAGCTCTAACGACAGGACAGATATGGGGAAATTGGCTCATTTGCACAATAATAAATGTAGGTTTGAGCCCATAGAAAGCCTATTAACATTTAAATGATACAAGGACGTTATCTCTAAAGTATGTGCTTATCCAGGGTGGCTTTCTGTGTGGATGTGCATAGAATGATCAAACAGCCATGTGTCTGCCTATGCCCTGCACTCCTCGGTGCAACACTGACAACCCTGCTGACAGTGCTTTGTAATTGGGAGGAGAAAATGGAGGTGGAGAAGGTTGGGAGGGGGCACTGAAGAGCACACAGATCAGCATTGTATGAATGGGGGAGGGGAGTGAAGTGTGGAGTAATGAGTATGATAGATGTTGATTTTTGGCACCAAAAGGTTGAAGGAGAAGCACACGCGTTTTCACTTCTGCTTCTCCTTCAACCTTGACGGTGAAAAGACAAAAGACATAAGCAGCCTTTCCAATACAGGAACTTGGGGCAGAAAATGTGTCAACAGGAAGAATACACCCTTACAGCCTTTTGTTTACAATGAGCTTTCCCATTCATAAGGTACTATAGATTGTGGGATGACAGCCACCTAAGAGATTTATTTTTATTTTTTCATTGATCCAAGACAAGTGCTTGATTGATTTACTACTGAACAACACCCTTGCTCTTAATTTCAAAGTGCAACTTCCACTAACCAGCTAGCTCCAGTCCTTCCCATCCTCAATATTTTCCTAAAACTCTAGTCCCCTGCTTAGGAATAAGTGTTAGTGAAACAACTCCAGCACGCTAGTCCTTTTTTTCTGCCCTCTAACTACAGCCTGCAACAGGTGGAGAGCTGGTGTCAGTACACTGAGTTTACTGAGGCAGCAGAACAGGTAATACCGTTGCTAGTTGCAATCCATGAAAGTGGAGTGGAAGCCCACTCATGACATGAGGAACGTACTTGAAAGGCAGCTAATAACTGTTTATTTATACAGTTTATAGATACAATTTACGCCGTTTTATATACTCGGTCATTTAAAAAAAAACATTACTACAAGCACACATGCAGAGCATACTGCATTGCTATTACCAGAAATGTTAGATAATTATGTAGAAAAACAGATTTCTTTCATGTAGGATGCCTTGGAGTCAAAAGGTGTCTTTAATAATTTTGCGACAGCTTCAAAAGTAAAATCAGTTTTGAATGCATCAAAATAATGTAGGTTATTGTAAATATAAAGCTATCTGAACAAAACAATAGTGCAAAAAACTGAAATGCCTGCTGCATTGGTTTTTGGTGTGTTGTTGAAACCACTAAGCATCAAGTCCTGATCAACAGGTTTTGGGGGGTTTCTCAAAAACACCAAGCCTGGAGTAGTGGCTTTTTTACTTTCTTGAAAAATTCCCCTGAATGGTATCTTGCGTGATTGTTCAATGTTCATATTTCAACAGATATATGGACTAGTTCTTATATAGCGCTTTTCTATGGTACCGGCACACTCAAAGCTCTTTATACAACTTGCCTCACTCACCCATTCATACCCATTTATATGCTTTTTCTATGAAAGTGCTTTCTATCTAACATTCAACAATATTTTGCTCGAGGATATTCAGCATCCAGGGATCAAATCACCAACCTTCCTATTTTCTGAGCTACAACCATTATTTGTTATAAAGGATCTAAGGGAACTAAGAGAAATCAAAACCCAAGGTGGAGGAGACAAATTGACCCTGCAATATGTTTATACGCACAACATGTCTGCACCAATGTCTACATAAAAATAGAAATTTTTACAACAGCACACTGTAATAGTCTAAAGAGCAACTGAAAAACTGACAAACAAACAATTTAATGCAGGTAAGGCCAGTTTATTTCATAACATTAAATATCTGTTGTTAATCATGACAAATGAAAACACATAAAGAGCTAGTTGAAAGTGTGGAACTTACACTTGCTATCTTAATTCTCAATAACATTTCATTTACATTTTAAATATGGAGGCCAAAGAGATGGCCCAAAGCTGGAAAAACACAACAAATAAAAAGCAAACATTGTATCAGTGCCCAAAGCAACAATCCAGCACATTAATAAAAGTGACAAATGCACTGGAAAACTTGGAAGACAACACTGGACATCATAGAAGACAATCGGTTGACACCATAGCTATTATAATACTACACTTAAGCCAGGACTTACATGAAATGTTAATTATACTGTTTTCCAGTATAACTATAACTGTGCAAAAAACCTATCTAGCTAGAAAATGGTGATTTGTTTTTGCAGGAAGTATAAACAAAAGTTTTTAGTGAACACTGGCTGATTTTAAAATGCCAGTCAACCAAGTTATACCAGCCTACATCTAAATTATTTTATGAACTTGGTTTAAAGAGGCTGAAATGTGGAGATCATAATTATTTTATTTTATTTTTATTTTTTTACATGAACAGATACCAAATTTGTTGTAATAACTCTTTGTTGCTTTTTATGCCTTCTTGTGATGTTTCACTTGAAGTTTTTTTTTTTTTTTTTAAAGAACAACAATTAAATTAATTTTCATGGTAATATAAAAAAGGAACAGAATTTTTAAGGCACAAACCCATGTTAAAATTTCACCTTCAACACCCCTGCAAAGACTTAAGTCTTCATTTGGTCCAAATTGACCTCATAATTATGGGCTTCTGCAGTGCATTAAATCTAAAGATAGGCTACATGGCATAAAAGCATTGCCATTTCCTTTGTTATTACTAATGTGGCCTTTAACTAGCTCAAACATGATGACATGCTATTAGACTTGAAATGCCACATATTTTGGGATTTGACATTAACAAAAAAGACAAGGAACAGAAATCACATTACAGCATTCTATTAAGAAATCCTCTACAGAGAACTGGGAATCAGACAGGAAATAAGGGAAACCTGTTTTCCTACTAAAACAGGATGACCGGTGCCACTAGTTGATCACAAGACATTGCATATACAAAACTTATGTGGCAATCATTGTATAATACGTTTTTTATAAAATACACAGCACAACCATATGCACAAGCAACAATAAGTATATGCTGCTTGAACAATATAATTATTGGTAAACACACAGCAATGTATTAAAAACCTGAAATATAAACGTTTTGTGTTTCTAAGCAGCCAGTGTGCTGTTATAGTTTTCCCAGTGAATTATTTTAGGTCCCAGGCTGTTGAGGATGCCAGCTTG
The DNA here is from genome assembly GCF_036321145.2 of Pelmatolapia mariae. NCBI lineage: Eukaryota > Metazoa > Chordata > Actinopteri > Cichliformes > Cichlidae > Pelmatolapia > Pelmatolapia mariae. Next base: position 38,113,920 of record NC_086232.1, read on the forward strand.
AGTAATGAGACATTGCTTGGACATTGTTCCTTCGTTTTTTAAAACATTCAATAGTTAAATAATCCATTAACTGAAAAAAATAAGCAAAAAAGAAAGAAGTAAAGAAAAGATGTCTTACAATCTAGGTGATTCAGTGACTCAACACAAAATCATAATGTGCCTGCTTTGAAAATATTTTTCCTCGTTTTATTTTTAAATAGAATGCAATTTTGATTTTATTATTTTCCTCACTCAGGGACATTCAGGACATTTGTCATTCTTCTCTGACAGTTTTGCAGAACTGAAACAAATATGTACAACAAATAAGATGGCACAATACTAGAAATATATTTTATGGTATGACGGTTGATGTTCACCATTACTGTTTTGCGATGTCAGATTGCATCGAAATTTAAACATTTCTGGGTTAAACAACTCAACACTAACGCATCTAAAAATAACACATGCAGTGTGCTCATCATGACAAACACAGACTAGCACTTTCTCTTCGCCCCCTCTTTCTCTCTGGTGGGAAAGCAGTTTACCTCTTCAACCCTCATTACCATACCAATAGCAAGTAGACAACTAAAGCTAGTTTGTCAAAGGTATTTTAATTACCAATTAGAAACTTGGCTGCCTCTGCATGAGCTAGTTCAATATCTTTTTTTCCCACCAACTTTCTTGCTTTCTTGTACTACACACACATAGGTGTATAGCCAGGAGCACAAAGTTCCCTGGTGCCGTAGCCTTGATAAACAATGTCCTATTCAGCTCCATATGAATAATTAAGGGTCGAGTGTTGAGAAGAGGAGACACTTGTTTATTCAGAGAGAATAGCCTTGTCGATGGCTGTATAGCAGGGTTACAGAGATGCCAGAGGAGTTTATGGCCTGCTGTGACATTATCTAAATGGCACACTTACAAAAAATTCTAAAAAAAAAAAAACCCACAGAAATTCTGTGCATGGGTACTGCGACACATTAAATAACATTCATAAATGATAAACGAACTGGATAAATAGCGTGGTAAATATAAAATATTGATGTGGATTTGGCAGACAAGGCAGGTTATGTTCTTATTAACAGAATTCCTTTGTGTGTGCACAACTTTTTAAAACCTATGGATTTTGTTGGTTCAAAGGTGACTCTAGTGAGCGGAAAAAAGAGACCAATATATCTGATAAATAATTCCTTCCAGCAGAAAAAGGCTTTCCTGTAAAATTGCAGTGATAAAACTTGAAGTATTGGAGCTGTGGATGTCAACCTGGCAATTTCCATAAGGGTTATGACTATGAGTAATAATTTGCATCTCATCCATTAGACTTGCTCACAGTTCCTTTTAAATATATAATGCAGAATCTTTGTCCCTTTGTTCTTTTCCTCCTCATACCCTTTGACTTGATCTATCAGCTTATATTGACTGCATAACTTACTTCACCCTGTGGACTTGGTAAGAAAAGTGCAGATTTGCAAAATCGTGGGCATGTCAGGAACTATACATTCAATGATGTACATTCAGAGGAAATGAATCTCCTTAGAAACAATGTCAGAATGAGGCAATGTTTGTCATGTGAAGTTCAACCTTCAGGATTTAGACCTCAGTATTTACATTTCATGTGTTTGGGTTCTTCATAAAGTTAATGTGAATAAACTCATACAGAACATTTGCTTTTTTGTTTATGCTATAATCTCGTTAATACCCATATGCAAAGGTTGCTACATAGCTTGCAGAAATCACTTAGCAGAACTGTTCCAAATACACAGCTTTGAGCCTGAGGGGTTATAGTTTCTTTTCGACTAAAATGAAAACGATCAAGGACAACAGTGAGGCACTAGGCACAGCTTAAGATAGGCTTATACACTATAACAGAGTGGGTTTCAAGTACTTCAGTTTCTTTTCCGGTTCTTTTTTCTCTAGAATGAACACTTGTTTTAGCTCTTCTTGTTATTTTATTTAGTGTTTAATGCTACCAGCTGACAGGAAACAGAGTAATAAAGATAGATGTGTGTACACAGCTGGAGCTTGTAGTCAAACCCTGCAGCCAGGGTATATCATACTGGCAATACAGAGCACCAAATTGCTGAGCCACAGGGGAACTAAGAGACAAATCTGAAATCTGATGGATTGCTTTTCAAAATCTAAGTAAAAAAAAAAAAAACCTGAAGCAAGAACACAAGTGCCACAGCATCAAGCTTCACTTCACTGGACATTAACAAAAACAACACCATGTTCATGTAATAACTATTTAGAAAGGTGAGAGAAGTATTATTAATGGAGCCATATGCTAAGCAGTGATAATAATATCATTATGTTCTTTGAGACTTTTATTATTAATATTGTTATTTTAAACTCTGGTTGTCAGATTCAGCTGTAAAAAGTCTTGTGCCCCTGTACTAAATTAACAGTCCCGTTTCTGTGAAAGAAAAAATAATGATGTTCAAGCTACAAAAGACTGCTAGTGATGTAAGGGCTATGATTCAGCCTTTGTTCTGTCTATTTAATGAGGTTCAAAACTTAAAGTTGCATCAATCAAGAAAAGGCAATAAATAAATAAAATTAATTAATACAACATATGAAAGTAGATAGCTACCTGCCGCTGCTCCTCCACATCGAAAGGAGCCAGTTGAGGTGGATCGGGCATCTGATAAGGATGCCTCCTGGGTGAGGTGTTCCGGGCATGTCCCATTGGGAGGAGGCCCGGGGCAGACCCAGGAAACGCTGGAGAGATTACATCTCTTGGTTGAGGTGGAAATTACATAACCTAGTGATGTGCGATACCACTGATTTCCAAGTAAAATTCAGGGTGTTATCGACGATACTGATCCGATACCGATACTTTGTACAAAAATGTAATGTTTTATTGTATTTCAAATTATAGCTTCATAATGATTACACAACATCAGACTACTTGTTCTTATTGCTTAATAATGCAGAATTATCATATAGAAATAAAAAACCTGAAGTTGTGCACTATTTGAACACGTTGCCTGCCTGCCTGCAGCACTAAAGGACTCCGCGAGAGACGTCTGTCTCGCCCTAGCCACACCTGTCCCTGTCTTCTCCTCCTCTTCAGTTCGCCTCATCATAAGCTCATCATATTCTGTGATATGATTTACTCTGTGTTTGACGAGGTTAGTGGTGTTGCCACAACACCTCATTCTCTTGCCACATGTATTGCAAATTGGCTGTTTGTGGACGTAAAATACGTCCACTCATGACTCTGTTTACGCTCAGTCTTTGTTGTGAATGTGCACGCCAAGGGGCTGCGACACATTTATACAGCCGTATTTCGCATATGACTATGAAAGGCGAAAGAGGAAGTAGTTCCTTCCAAGTTAGACGATCCGAATGATATAGTTTCATTCCACTGTGCTCCTGTTAATGGTAAACTACAAATTTAGCCCAAATTACTAAAATATCGATATTTTAATATGAGAATCGATTCCAGAACATAAACAACTGGTATCGAAGGAATCCGCACACCACTAACATAACCTGCTGAAGTTGAAACTGTACATCCAAAAGAAAGGTAATGTAATGTAAATTAATTTGAATGTGGCATGGGTGTTGGTGCTAAGGTCAGAAGGGAAAGTCTACACTGCTTTCTGCTGAAGGCAGACAAAGGCGTTTTAGAATGTACAATACTATGAACCTTGAAGCAGGTGGACTGCTAAATGGTAAACGGACTGGTTCTTTCAGAGCACTCAAAGCACTTTTACACAACTTGCCTCATTCACACGAGCATTTTTTTCTATGCTCTTTCTGTCTAACTTTCACACACATTCATACTCCAATGGATGCATCAGAGAGCAACTTGGGGTTAATATCTTGCCCAAGGATATTTGGCGCCCAGACTGGAGTCGACAGGGATTGAACTACCAATCTTCCGATTAGTAGGTGAACTGCTCTACCACCTGAGCTCCTGAAAATAGGAAAGTGAGACTTCAGTTCACAATTGCACACCAAAACTGGAAACAGAAGATTACAAAACAAACCAAAAATTAACTGGTGTCATGAGTTTTGATTTCTGCTGCAACACTCTGGCTGAATTTGGTATAAACAACAGGAAAGCATGGGCCCATCCTGACTTGTATCAATAGTTCAGGCTACTGGTGCTGTAATGGTATGGGAGATATTTTCTAGCGACACTCCTTACGCTCCTTATTACCAATTGAATATTTTTTAAGCTCCCCTACCTGCCTCATTATTTTTAGTGACCATGTCCATGCCTTTATGCAAAAGCAGTGAAAAAGGTGGGAAAAGTAGACATTCTTCACCTAAGTAGAAGCACAGATACTTGTGTTAGAAATATTCTGGTAAAAGTTGAAGTACTGATTTATCTTCTTTCCTCAGTGAAAAAGTACATGCTCTGAAATTGACAAAAGCTGATATTACATGAGCTATTGAGACCCCTTTATAGTATAAAGCTAGAATTCAGTATGTGAATCTTCTCAGCATCTTGAGATTAACTCTGTAAAACCTGAACCATGAAAATACTGACAGAAAATGTAAATTAAAGAAAGAGAAAAACAAAGAAATAACTTTGCATACATGAGTTTTAATTTATACCATTTTTGCTACATTTTGCATTTCCCTGCAGTTTTTTGCTTAAAATGTGTTGTCCAATTTATTTAGGTTTTTTGGAGAAAATTAAAAACAGACTGATGATGTCGAGGTTTTAAATTTTAACAGAAAAATGCATGTATCAGATATGATACTCTTGGCATTATGGGGTTAAATTTAAATGGATATTCTCTTGGTTTAACCCAACACTGACCATGAACACCAAAGCCACTCTGCAGCAGTCCAACAAGGTATTTTACTATAAACATCACCACACTCAGCACAGTTAGCTTTAAGTCTGTCGGATGGCACTGAGCAGTCCTTACTTTCTTATCTTTAAAAATTAATCTCTCTTCTTCCTCTCCTGTCATTTTTAAATCGTGTTTCATCCTTTATTGAAGTTATCTCACATTCTTTCCACTCCCTACAGCAGCTGTAACTTTAGCTAGCAGATGGATTGTTTGGCAAACTGCACAGAAAGAGTTTGTGTGTTTGCAAATATTAATTGAACTGGTAGAAACAACGCATTTGAAATTACCTGTCACTTAAAAAACAACATCAACAAGAAAATCCTTGCTCACTCCTCTTTTCTCTAGTGTATATGCCAAAGTACTTGTACTTCATTACCATCCACCTTTGCCTCTTTGGCCACAATGTGCCCATTTTCTAATGGCTACTTCTAGGTGGTTAACACACCATGTCACAAAGCTCATTCAGCTGATATAATTCTTTATGACATACATTAAAGCCAGATGTAGGCAGAAAGTAAAAATACTTCTTAAGTAGAATTTTAGGTAATTTTACTCCCTACATTTTTAAACAAATATCTGTACTGTCTAATACTTAGATTTTCAAAAACAGACTTGTTACTTTTGGTTTAACGCATTTGAGGGAAGTTATTTTTTTACGTTACTGTGTACCTTCAAACATCAAACTGCTTAAACACGTGGAAGATCTATTCTTGCATTAATCTCCTGAGGAATGTCTCATAAAAACTCGTGACATAGTCAGGGTTAACATGAGCCAGTGTTTTTGTTTTTGTTTTTTTGGAACAACACTGGAATGAGTACAGATGTCCGTTACTTGTGTTCACAGTACTTCAACATCTAGCTAGCGCTGCAAAAGAGGAGCAAAAATAAAGGGATTAACGCTTTTTAAGTGTCAGGTTATTTCAAATGCAACGTTTCTATCAGCTTAAAAACATCAGCAATCACAAACTGTGTGCAGTGGGTCACACAGTGCGTCTGATAGCTAAAGCTACAGCTGCTGTATTACACAGGGAGAGAAAAGAGTGGGAGGTAACAGGACAGGAAGAAGAGAGGTTATATTAAAGCTAAGGACCGCTCAGTCGTATTTGATAAACTGGAAATTTCTTACTTTGAGAACACTTTAAACACATGAAAGCCTGTACTTTCACTTATAGTTGAGTAAAGAAGTTGAATCAATACATTTACTGGAATATTTTTTTAAATACTAGTACTTAAGTACTAGTGTTTAAAAAAGTACTTAAGTACTTCTACTTAAGTACAGGATGTCTGTATTTTTGCCACCTCTGATTAAACAATGTGCTAGAAACATTCCTGAGAGATTTTAGTCTATATTAACATGACAGCATTACACAGTTGCTACCGATTTGTTGGCTGCACATCCATAGTGTTTTGTTTGCTATTGTTAAGTTCCTCCATCTTTGTTTCTCCATGTGTCTCTTGCTCGCTCATTCGTTCTCTTCATTTAGTAAGTCTTCACCTCAGTTTTGCTTCCCCTGTTTCATCAGTTAGTATGTCCAGCTGTGTTCCCCAGGTGTTTCTTCTCAGTCCTGATTCCCTATTGTGTATATATCTTTCTGTCTATCTGATCTCCCTCTTTCTGCCAGCTGTGTTCTGTCACTTTCCAGTGTAGTTGCCCTGTTAACATTTCCCAATGTAGGCTTAGTTTAGTTCTTTTTTTTTTTCAGTTGCCCGCAAGCTTACTAATAAAGCTGTTTTAAGCCCTGTCCTGCCTGTGAGTCTACATATTGGCTCCGCTCCTCAGACCACCACACACAGCGTACAGGACAACTACTTTCAAATTATATGAGGTTTTTGACAAAAAGCATTGTCGTGCAAAGTGGTGGACATGGTCAGCAACAATACTCAGGTAGGCTGTGGTATTAAAATAAGGCTCACTTGGTCCCTGACACCACCACCACTGACACAACCACCACTATCACCAGCCTATTCAGCTGATACAAACCCATAGATCCATGCAAATTTAGAGCAGCCATCATCAAACTAGGTGATATTTTCTTATATTGTCCATTTTTTGTGAGTCCATTGAAAATTGCAGACTGAATTTGACAGGAGTGGTGCCCGGTGTGGTCTTCTGCTGCTGTAGCCGATTGCCTTTAATGTTTGGCATTTTGTGTGTTCAGAGATGTTCTTTATTGTATAAAGTGGTTCTCATACTTAGGTTATTTGAGTTACTGTTGCCTTCCTATCAACTTGAAGCCGTCTGGCTATTCTCCTCTGGCATCAACAATTCATTGTTTCCCAGAGAACTGCTGCTCACTGGATATTTTCAAGTATTCAGAGCATTCTCTGTAAACTCTCAGGATGGTTGTGTGGGGAAATCCCAGTAGAGCAGCTGTTTCTGAAATACTCAGAGCAGCTAGTCTGGCAACAACAGGCAAGCCAAATTAAAAGTCACTTAAATCACCTTGCTTGCTGATTCTAATGGTCAGATTGAACTTCAGCGGGTAACGTATGCTATGTCTACCTGCCTGAAAGCATTGACTTCCTACGATATGACTGGCCGATTAAAAAATTATGCTAACAAGCAGATGAACAGGTGCATCTAACAAAGTGGCCAGTGAGTGTATGTAGAAAGTAAATAAAATTGGACAAAGCTTTAGGATCTGATGTCTACAGAGAAATGCTGTAAAATTTCCTTTTTTGTACTCTAAGACTATAGGAAGATTGCTCCTGGCTAGCTTGATACATGCCCTGAGTAAACACTGTGATGAACTATGGTTTCAAGTGCTAGTTTCCAATTTTACGGAATCCATCATAATACCAATTTGTAAAACATTGTAGGGACAGCATGTGGTTTGTGACTCAGGTATGCAAGAGGTGGTCAAATTCATTTTTTTAATATAGTGCCAAATTGCAACAGCAGTCATCTCAAGGTGCTTTATATTGCAAAGTAAAGCACAACAATAATAGAGAGAAAACTTGTTACAATTATAATTATAGAATATATATTAAACTTATATAGCACATTATATACTGCTCATTAAGTAATAAATAATACTATTATTATACAGCTTAAATTATTATTTTAATTAACTATAGCAATATTGGTTATAGAGGTCACAATTAACTAATTTTCTCCAATTGTTGGGATTTATGGGTAACCCATTATGGGCTATATTAAATAGTGTGTTGCACAGTGTAAACTGGGTTGGGTGACAAGATTGCATATAAGAGGTAGGAACTCAGAGATTTTTCCAGATGACCTTGTTGCATAAGTATTTGTGGGAGGTCCTTTCTCAAGGCACAACAGAGAGAGGAGAATATTTAAATCAAGTGAACAAAGCGATTTACTAACATTTTTGACATGTGATTTACCTTTGCCCAATATTTAATGCCAAAAAAATACAGTGAGCTGACTGACGGTATTTATAAAACAGCACAACTTTGTAAATCACCCGTAAAACTAATAACACTTATAAGTACTATTTTTGGAATTTGCTCACGTAGGATTTTGCCCCATTTAGTAAACCTAGCCCTAAGTCTCTTTGCAGCTCTAATATGCCCTGATAAACAGAAGTATCTGATAATGCCATGATATTCAAACCCATAGTCTTACTTATCACTTCATAAGACTGTTAAAAAGACCAAAACAGTGGCTTTAAATTCACTAGAGAAATTCTGCTGATGATATGTGCTTTATTGTGGCGGATATGTGACTATTAGGATTACACTGCCTTAGCCCTATGACCTAGGACACACATCACACTAGGCAACATAAAAACAGACAGGGTTGCCTAATGCACACTGACATCAATCTCCATCTTCCCATCCATCTCACTACTGTGTAATCGGCCTTATTTGACCTGAAATGAGGAGGTCAACAGGGCGGACAGATGTTTCATGATAATGGTTTATGTGTGTGTCAGTGGATTATGTTAGCATGCTGCTGTACGATTCACTCCCACTCAATTTTTTTCTTTTTTTTTCCTTTTCCCTTTACTCTTTATGGCTTCAGGTCACATCAGTTGCAATTAAACCTTTCTTCCTCAACTAGGATTCACAGATTTTACATTAAGGAGATGGCTTTATCTCACTGCGTGTGCCTGTGTGTGCGTGTGTATGTGTGTGTGTGTGTGTCTAAGCACAAGATAGCGAAGCATACTTAACCCTGATCTCAATCTTCCAGAGCTGCAGGGGGTATGAAGGGATACCCTCAAACAATGTGTACGCACACTTATGTATGCAACACAGGCATCTTCTCCCAGTAATCCATTAATGCTAAGATCCTATTGCAGGTCCAACCAATTTCCAACTATCACAATGCCCATAAAAAGAAACCTAAAGCCAATAACTCCCTTAAGGGTCATAACTCACTCTTAATCGTCTTGTACTTCTGTTGGATCTGACATCAGCGCAGTTCACAATCTGGCAAGATCTCAAATCTTCCACCTTTCCTTTAGCTCCATCCCACACCCTCCACCATTCCCCTCCTTGCTGGCTCCCATTACAGAAGTCATCGCAAAGTCTTTTCCTTTTTCAGCTCTGCACCTGATGGTTTCACTTCCCTCACTTTCTGCCGTAATCCTCTGATATCAAGAGTCTGATGAATCACAAAGTGAAAAGAACAAAAAAAGAAAAAAATCTGGTGATACACTTCTGACACTCAACCACCGGATGTCCAACATAAAAGGGAAGTACTCAGCATGCTTTTAGTATTTTTTTTTTTAAATTAATCATTATGCATGCCATGCCAGCAGATGGCAGTAAGGAAAAGGTTCCTTTGGGGAAACCACTAATAAGGTAATTGGAAGGGGAGGAGAAAGAATGACAGAAGAGTCCCCCAGATTGCAGACAGGTGACCTCTGTTATAGTATGGCAGCCAGGGTGCTGTAGTACATGCTGTTGAATTCGCATGGTCACGAAAGGGGCAGGATTTGCATGTGTATACTTGTGTTATACAGACATACACACACGCTGACACATTTACACAAACACAGTTCAGAAAGACACATAAAAGGAAAACACATGCAGGAGTACCATACGCAATTACTGTCTCCTCGTCTTTAACTGTACTGGTTTCCAGAGCAGTGTAAAAAAGGGTGGAGTGGGGGGGTGGAGGAAAATTAGTACTGCTCTGGGGCCCCATCACACAGATGGACGGGGCCCAGTGCATATGCTGACAGAACATTATACGTCTCTCTCCACTTCCCTGTGTAGAGCCCCGCCCGAGTGCACAGGGGCTCGAGTGGAATATTAATGTTCCCAATTCAATTTGTAGGAGCCAAAGCTACTTCCTGGATGAGCAGTGTCGACACTTCTCTGTAATGGATGACGAGCATGCAGGGATTGTGTTGTTGACTTAATAATGAGGTAGGGCTTAGTTATCTAGGAATGCTGCTGTTTCCTTCGATAGAATCTGTGAATAATAATACTACTACTAATAATAATACCTATAAGGTCTGAACTGGAGTATATAATGCAAGTAGTTACAGCCCACATAAATTCCCATACCTTTTCCTGCCTACTTGGATTTAGCATTTTTGGTATTGTATTAGAGTACTGTAGCGTAGGGCTGGGCGATATGGCCTAAAATCCATATTGCGGTATAATTTGAAGCATATGCAGTAACGATATATGACATCATCAACATGTGCTATCGCAGTAGAGCGGTATAGTCAAAATCTCTACCGCTGGCCAAATTCATATCGTTTCTACCGTATACCGTTTATATCGCCCACCCCTACTATAGCGTCTATAAATTTTTCACTATTTTTCACTATTTGCTTCTATGTCACATCTACACAGCTGAAACAAGCTTGATATACACTAGCGTGTCTGTTTATATACACATACTCTATAAACATCAATTATTGTATTAATTTGTCAGTTTTTTGTCTGATAAATATAAAACAAGTTGCAGTTTCCTTTTCACTCTCTTTGTTCTGCTAGTTTTTGAGGAAATTGTAGTTCTCTCTATATTTCCACTTAAACTAGCTACTTGTTGCTAAAAACAGTGTGCGATATAGCAGTACAACTGAAATATACATCCAAATTTATTTTTGCTGTAGTAAAGAATGATAACAAGTCTGTAACAGTGTATATTCTTTTGTTTGTTATTTGCTGTCAAGTAGCTAATGACAAAGATTTTGGGGAGGAGCATACAAAAAGCGCAAATTGTTTTCTTGCTGAACAATACAAACACAAAGTTACAGGTCATCCCTGCATGTCTTCACTTCTGGCGTAGAAGAGAAGGGCGCATAGAAAAACTAACAAACAAACAAAAACGTTGTTTTGTTCCTTTGTTAAAGCAAACAAACTACACAGATTGCACAGTCATGGGCATACTATTGTAATATCAAGTGTTTTCATTATGCATTTAATTTGTTTTAGTGTTTTACTGGTCATTCACATTTGTATTTTATTGAATCTCTACTCGTACTTTTTGAGACCTGAGAAGCCTTATAATGTTGCCAAAGTATGGCACACAGAGATTTTAATTTTATCACTCTTAATGAATGCACAAGAGAAAAAAAAATATTTTTGATTCATACACAAAACATAAGAAATCAGTTTGGATACACACACAATAGGTCTTACGACATCAGTAAGCATTTACCATTGTTTAGAGTGTGGAATTAGTATATCGTGTAATGTATGTAATATGTTCATTTAGCTTAGCTTGAAACAACATTCTTCAGATTATATCACAGAGCACAACAGTGTCCTTATGTTGCCCTACTTGCTCTCTGTCTGTGCTGCTGACACAACTCATGATGCTTTCTGGCTTAGAGCTCATCTTTAAGCCTGCATTGTAGCTGACTGCCTTTCAAAAGCCCAATTGGATGCTTGAAAAACTCACTCTCCTTTTTGTTTGGCTCTGTAGGAAGTGGGACAGTTCTCATACTGGCAGTGGGGCACACAGACAGACACAATACATGGTTAGTTCTTTTGGGTAGTTTAAAGAAATCACTATCGTTCTGTTTCTTTTAGGTTTTTTTTTCCTTTTTGGGGGGGGGGGGGGTTTGCTGGCTCCAAACACATAACCAGCCTCCATTACTCATGTGCATATGCACTAATACTTGGAACTTACACTTAATACTATTAAAAGTTGCTTATTTCATACCACCTGAACATATTCTTTTTGAGTCCATGTTGCCATTAATAAGCAAGACAAGCATAAATACATTTAGAGGACAAAGATTATCTGGGCTGTAGATCCCAAATTACAGACAGAAAGCTGATGGATGTCAGTTTGAAGGGGGGGATAGGTAGATAGCATTTAGCTTATCCTCATTGTACAATCTTAGTCTTGGCTAGCCACCCAGTCCCACTTAATAACAGTTTAGCTTGGTATTTCCATGGCAACCAGCATTTGATTGCTTGCCCTAATCTTCTTTAATGTGGCTTAATGTTGTTTGTATCTCTCAAAATTTTGCTTTAGTCTCTCTCGCGCTCTCGCTCTCTTTCTCTCTCTCTATCCAGGCAGCTGTCCATGATCCTGTGCAGAATGAATGGTTTGTGTAATATTTACTATAAAGGAGGAATTTCCTATTTGACTTTTAAAATGCTTTTAAAATATTTAAATGCCTGCCTAATTTTTTATATATGCCTATTTTATATATATAAAAACTGAAGCCATACTGGCCCTCCCCCATGAATAGGATGAGGGACCTATGGAATCTTTGATACCCAGCATCCAGACTGATGGCGAAACAACTAGCAGTTCAGTGTTCCAACATTCGAAAAAGGAACTGCTCTCACTGCTAGAGATTGACGAAGTACAACACAGGTCAGGGTGGAGATATCATCACCCCTACCTGAGATTGGGTACCAAGCCCCAAGTACGATGGAAGAACAGAAGAAGAAGAGATGGAAAAAGAAGACTGTTGAGTGCGGTCGTGTCCAAATTCATGGGCTGCCTCCTCCTGAGGCCGCATTTATAGACCGATTACGTCACAGCGACGCGCCGAAGGCTGTCCAAATTCATAGGCTGCTCCGAATGCAGCCGACAAATGGGTCCTCATTTTCTCCGAATTTGAGGATGGGTCTGATGTATCCTTCTTTGCCCACCATATCCCAGAATTCATAGCGCGGCCCAGCCAAACTCTAGTTTCCGGTAATGGCGGCCGGTACTACGTTTTAAAATTACTCTTATTAATTTTTCTGGGTCACAAAATAAACTTTTAACATATTTTCAGGCGAGAAAGTAGCTGTGTAAACATCAAATATCTGCTCGGTTTATCAAGATATCGCATATTTGGAAAAGTGCTTCGACGTTTTCGGAGACGCCTGCTACCCACCAGCTCGATAGCGAGCCGGGAGCTCGAGGGTCACTGAAGCCGCCGAGAACGGCACAACTCCCGGCACATCATTTTCAGATCACCGCGGACTTTCGCTACTCGGGTTAAATGTAGTATATAAGTATAATCATGAAATATAACCTGAGACAACCTAAAAATGCTATTGTTGGGCTTTTACAGTGTTTTGTTTGTTCGTGAGTAAATCGGTTTGGCTGAGATTAAAGTTATTAGATTAGATTAGATAAAATAAAACTTTATTAATCCCCCGAGTGGGTTCCTCCTTGGTTTTTATACAGCTGACTAAACGTCAAACAGAAAACTGATTAAACAGAAGTGTGAGACGGTCGAGAATTTACTCCAGTGTCCTGTTATATTTTATATAGCAAGGAGCAGACGGCCGAGTTTATTAAACTCCACCGAGACAGCGGTGACGTTAATCAGAAGGCTGGACCGTCCAATTTCACTGCCGTTTACTTCCGGCCTACCCGACCGTCTGAGGACCCGGCCCACTTAGATTGCGAAGGCCTGGTCCTCAGGAGGATGCAGCCCATGAATTTGGACACGACCTGCGAGAGGAACTGACCTTAAAGATAGGATTATGGTGAAGCTTGAAACCTGTACCCTCCGTAGCCGGTTACCAAGATTATGTGAAGTACCCACTGAAGGTCTACTAGATGATTTCAGTGCAGCACTATGGACAATGCCTACTGCGACCATTACCGAGACTAACCAGCTTATACACACTACGGCAGCAAAGCTGGAAGAGCATATGCGAGAAGAATGCAACCCATAACGGAACAATGCTCAGTGGCAAGTGGATCAAGAGCAGACCACAGAAACCTCAGAAGTCACCAATCCCATCCAACTACTGCCCAATAACCTGTCTCAGTACCGCATGGACGCTCCTGTCAGGCATCACAGCGGCTAAGATGAACCGGTATATGACTAAATACATGAGAGGGGCCCAGAGAGGAATTGGCAGAAACACTCAAAACCTCAGCTAGTGGTAAATAGAGCAGTCTTTCTGCTGTAGGACCAGACTGACCTACCTGTGTACTGCCTAGATTAACTATACAAAAGTCTATGAGCCTCACAAATGGATCCTTGAATGCTTAGAACTATAACTAGAGTAATCCTACCAGTGGCTGGACAAAGTTGGACTAAAAGAGAGAACAGAGGCACTAATAATAACAGCACAAGAATAAGCTCTAAGCACAAGATCCATGGAGGCTGGGGTCTACCACACCAGGAAAGACCCAGGTGCAGGCTGTGTAGAAATGCTCCTGAGACAATAAAGCTGGCTGGGCATACATGGAATGTAAAGGTGGTTGAGAATAACCAAGCTAAGATCCTTTGCTGATGGCTAACCAACCGAACATACATCAAAGACCAAAAACAAAAAAGATAGAAATAGTGAGCCTTCTCACGCTGCTTTAACTTAGTAAGAATTAACTAGCCCAATTTTATCCTAGTATAACCACTAACCCTAATACAGTGTTAGTAGTGAGTGACTCCAAAAACGTTCTTCACATTCCTTAGGACAGGAAGAGAAAGTTCCAAATATAGAACATACTCTGTTGAGATCAAATTGCAGCATGTAATATTTCAGATGTTTTGCAATTAAATACAGACAGCATCACCTAAAGGTATAATTAAAATGAAATTGAGCCTGCCAATCACTGCAAGAACCTCAAGGTATGAATGCTGAGATTTTAAATCAATACTTCTATCTCCGAACACACCCATCCAATCTCACAGACACCCTGTAGAACTGATGGATGAAGCTATGTACTTTTTATGCAAATCAATATCGTTTTCAGAAAACTGCACGGAAATAAAATAAATGTAAAAAAAAACCACATTGCAACTGTAAAAGACAAAATGTATATATATGTACAAATGTATTGTACATATATAACTACATTCAATAAAAGATTTGGTACAAGAAGTCACTTTCACAAGCAATGTAAATGCAACGTTGTTCATCTCTAGCTGGGTGACTTCAAGATTAGTTGTGTGTTTTACAGTAAATAGAAAGATTTATACAAGTTTTTCATGCAGTGATATATTAATATATTAGTCTTCATTATTCAGAGTTGGGTTTTATTTATTTGTGGTGTTAGTTTAATTCACCCACAAGAAGTTTATTTAAGACAACATATGCAGTGACCTCCATATTAATTGTATCATGTATGGTCTGAATTCTGTGAGCTGTACGACTAAAGAAAAAATGCCTTATTGACTTATTCATATGTGTATTATATGTCTATAGACATGAAGATTAGAGTGAGAATGGTTGAGTGTTACTTTCCTTCCCTGTAGTCATCTCTGAATGTATCAGATAAGCTACATAAAATGTACTTTATTCAGATAAAGGCATTTTTTATTCAACTTACAGCTTTAATACTACTATTAAAGTGTGTGTGTGTGTGTGTGTGTGTGTGTGTGTGTGTGTGTGTGTGTGTGTGTGTGTGTGTGTGTGTGTGTGTGTGTGTGTGTGTGTGTGTGTGTGTTAGGTTCCCCTTAGTTAAACAAAACTCTTTTAACTTGTATGTCTGTGGCATCATGCACCATGCACATTTCATTGTAAAGGTTGTATAGTATATTCACCAGCAGTTGTGATCCTTTTTATAAAAATAGATGACAACATATGGAATTTGTGTTTTACCCCCACACATATAGTATATAGAATTCTTATAATTCTTTGTGAAACTATCAAAAATAAAAAGAGGCCTACAGGGAAAACGCATACATAAAAGGCTACTTTTAGAGGCTCCTATTTGGGTTACAGACAAAAACTGGAATATTAACATAGAATGATTATGTATAAAATCCCCAAGTGACTTCTCAGTGGCATCATTGTACAAGAGGTATTATCGCTAGAACATTTCATAGAGGGTTATCTTTGCAACCATTTCTAGGTATAATGGTTTACTATTTTGGAGGTCTAGGGAAAGGCCTGTAAAAGCTGTCCAGGTGAAACCTACATAACAAATAAGGGAACTCCTTATGATCAAAGTGAAAGAAACCATGTAAATTAGGTCAATAAAGACAATTAACTTAAACAAAGACTGAGGTTTGAGTGTTGCACTAACATGTTGTTCACTTAAATGTCAATATGAGGTCCAAAGAGATGTCAGTGTAAGCAAAGAAGACGATGCATTGAGTTTTTCCTTTCCAGTCACCTTTCTCACTCACTATGTGTTAATAGACCTCTAAAATTATATTAGTTCGATCAGTTACTCACTAAAATTGGGAACTATGCACAAAGATTGCTGGAGTTCAGTTACAGTTACACCTAATGCAATACTTATGTGAAACAACTTAAATTAAAGCTACAAGTCTGCAGTTCATTCACATCTTCATTTTTGCATTTAAAACCCTCCATAGGATCATACAGAGGCAACAAAAAAAACGAAAAACGTCACTATCCAAAAATCTATACATTTGTTAATGGCTGATCCATACAGGGACTGCAAGTGACACACATTGAAACTGAGGTGTACTAACAGAAAGTGTATTCATAAGAAGTGTCAGATCGGTGCTGTCAGCTTCACACACACAAATGCATACGCATACACATTTAAGAGACACAACTAGTCCTCCAAGCACACACGGTGCAGATGTGCGGCTGGCAGAAGTGTTGGCCCAGCTGGCAATGTGTGCTTCTCAATGGCATACTGGGGTTCTGTTGAAATTATAGATGTGCCAACAGATGTTTGGCAGTGATTTTATGGGTGTGTGCCACTGTCTGTATGTTTACTTGTGTGTGTATGCGTGTTCCAGTATGCGCTTGTATGCACACTTGCATTTGTTTGTGTGTGCTTTCCAAATGTTGTGTTTGGATGTTCTTTGCGTTTGTGCATGTGTACAATTTGTGTTCATCTCTCTATGGTTTTCAGAGATAGTGCTAGTGTGTGTGTGTGTATCCCATGGAGATGAATTAGGGGAATGTAGAATTTATGTGAGTGGTTGAACATGAGCAGCCGTCAGTGGTTCTCTTTGCAATATTGATAGTGCATTGTAACTAGAGGGAAGTGAAGCCTTCGGCAGGATAAAACAGATGAGGGAATACAATAAAGATAAGGAAAAAGAAGGTGATTAGGGTGATAAAGTAGAGGCAGTGGAAAAGAGGTGAGAGTTTGACAGAGGGATCGAAGAGGATGAAAATGGAGGGAATAAAGTGTCACAAGGGGAGAGGTGAAATCATAATGCAGAAGGAATTAGAGAGACAGGTTGTATAATTTTATGGCATTTTTTTTCTAAAGCGTAAAAGGGCAAGAAAAAACTGAGATTGATGTGGATCAAGGAGACATAGATGAAGACTGAGCCATGTCAAGCATGCAAGAAAGAAGTTACAGAAATGCCAAGAGACATTAAAAGAAAAAAAGTGCAAATGCAGTCTCAGCAGCTTAAAAAACAGGTGCTGCTTTCCATGGGGCAGCATTTACTACTGTTCTCTGTTTTTAACATATAATTATTAAAACCTTTCCTTTGAACAATCATCGTGATACAATACCACCCACTGGCCTCTCTCCATATAAGCAAATCAGTGGCACACTTTTCACCTCACTGCTGTCATTCACTTCCAGCATGTGCTGACAGGAATGACAGGCAGAGCAAAGCACAGAAGGAGGGAAAGAAGGAGAGAAGCCCCCCAAAAAGTAAGGCTTGGTGGAAAGGCTTGATGGAAAGTATACAAGTAAAAAGTCTGTGGGAGGCAAACTCAAACATAGTCAAATGGAACAGGAAGAGGACAGGGGGAGGAGGAAGGATGAATCAGGAAAAAAAACAAATACGAAGGAAAATGAAGGCACAGAAGCAACATCTACAAATGAAGCTGAGAAAGTGAGTGCTGGGGTATTTAAAATGGGGTATACAACAGTTTGAAACAAGAAGGACTGAACGGCAGAGGGCTGCAGAGGAAGTAAAACAGAAAAAAAGTGAGAGATGAAGTGAGAACAAGTAAGCCTGACAAAGACAGAGGGGGATGGGTAAAAGAGGGGAGCTAAAGGAGATAGACAGTATTGCCATAATTAAAGCTGAGGATGAGGTCACTGCCGGGGACACAGTGCGACTTTAATAGCCTAGAGATTTGGCCAGAGTCCCATCGGCCCTTTAACTCTGCATTAAGCTGATTACCCCCACATTTAACCAAAAATCACCGCCCACACTCACTTCTCGCCTAATATCACTTTAACTAAAACATTTTTTGGAGGTAGGGTGGGGTCTTTGGAGCAAGAGAGAAATACAGAGAAAGAGAGCAAATGGCATACCATGAAATCCATTTCATTTGTGTGTTTTTACCACATCCTCATAATCAGAGTGTGTTTTATGCATTTTTCACTAATACTCTGGTATTGTGTCTATTTATTTTTTAATGCACCATTTGTTCCAGTGCTACAAGTGGTGCACTTGAATTATACACTATATGCAAGCACGCATCAAATCCTGAGATGAATGGTTGACTTGTTGTAGCACCGTGTAGAAGGGTTAGGTGCACAAGGGATTAATACCAATAATTGCAGCTTTCGGTGAATGACTCATTGTTTAAATGCAGCTGTGTTTAACATCACAATCATCAAAATGATAGTCTGCATGTTTATTCAAAGTGGGAAAATTTAGCTAAAACAAAAAAACACAATACCCATTGTCATCGTCAGGCACACTCATATCCAGAGCTCTCAGGAGGACTTCTAACCCCAATCATCTTTATTATTCAAAGCAATTAGAAAAAAGCAGTACACGTCTGTGGGAGCATTACAGTGCAATTTCTAATGAGAACATGTGTAAGTTCACATTTCAGATAGCACATGACAGTTATTGAAGTGATCAAATATTCAATCCTGTGTCACAAAGATGGTATTTAAGTTCACGTCACTTTTTTCTTCTTTTTTTTCGTGATCATTACCTCAATTTATTTTGCATATTTACAGGAAACAAAATGCTAATTTAAGTGTCTTGACTATATCTCAAATAGAGTATGTCACTTTGTAACTATGGTTTATACTAATATACGTATGTATGTCAATGCACCTAACCTGTATCCTAGTTCAAGTATCCACTGTTTCCATAAAAACAATTAATTATAAATATAAAAAAATTCATTCTGCTAAGAAAAAATCAGAGCTATGTTCCTAATGCAAGCCCAGCTTTTCCTACCATCCAAACTTCACATTAAACGCATTTTAATGACTTAAAATACCTAAAATATTGTGAAACGGTCTTAGAAAAAAAGATTATAGACTAACAGCCACTGTTCATTAATAATGCATTGGCAAATCAAGGCAACAGTTTTTGGATTTTTTTGACAGGTCTTAAATATTGCAGTCAGTAATGGAACATGAGGGAGTAGCCACAGTGAGCTGTTAGATGAAGGGCTGCAAACCACTTGGTTGCACACCTACAATTTCTCAGTACATATAACTTTGCTGAGCTTGGATGTTGTGTGAAAACTATTTTTCCCGCATGCATCATGGACCAAGATGATGATTGCCCATGGCATGAAGGGAAAAAAACCCAATTATTTGGCAAAATTGTGAGTTTGTGTGACTGTCAGCATTGATGTCTATTGCATTTCAGCCTTTGCCAAAGGAGTTTCTACAATACTTAGCAAGCAGCATCAGCTCTGTATAATTAACAGTATACTGGAGTTTTATACCGGGTGTCTGTTGAACATTGACAGCAATTTATTTTATATCAACCATCAATGAAAGGTTGGCCTTAGCTTAAAAAAAGTGTGACCATACAGTGATGAAGATGGAGTATCGTGGAAAGTTTAATTTAGCAGTCTTACTGGTTCATCAACAAGAGCAATCGATTTTTAGAGTTTATGAATTTTGTACAAAGTTGAAAAACAGTTAAGCAAGATACTGCTCCTGTGAGGGGTTAGGGGTTGGGGGTCCAACAATTGTTTATTGTTTGTATTCACAATCAATCGTGCCGTTTGTTTTTGAGAAAGGCCCTGAGTAGGTGGGTATCGGGCTTTCTTCCAGTACCCCACATATCTGGTGTTCACACTTGGCTGAACCCACAGAACTTTCCTTGGTTACATGCACTTCTCTCTGTTATTCTCTTCCTCTCTGCAGCCACAGGATTAACAGTGAAGGGTGGAAGCACTTCAGCTAAATCTCCCTCCCCTGCAGCGATCGTGCAGCATGGACTGCTCTGGAATGAAGCTCACCACTCAGAGACAAGTCTTTGCACAAAGTGGTGTGTGAGAAACACATCTGGAGTGCTAGGCCATGACCCTCTTTTTTAGCACTGGGGATATGCACTTTTTTAGCACTGGGAAAAGCAGATGAACATTTTTCAGTGACAGCAGTGTGATTGACACATTAACACAACTTACCCTTCAACACTTTACCCCTTGACACTGTTGAAAATTCAGACATCTTGTGCTGCCAGTGGCCTGTTCTTAGTTTGTATTAGCAAACTACTTGTGACATCACTGAAATTATTTTGTCCCCTAGATAAACAATTAGAGTAAACATTTATTTATTTGTCACAATTTTAATGAGGTGAATATAGCGAGTAGTGATCTGTCAGTGATGATATTAATGCTGTGTGCGACAGTTTTTACTCTGCACCGTGCTCATTCACATGCAATGTACAAGTCATATCTAAATACAGTCCTCGTCTATGTCGCCTTTCCCTATCTCTCCCCAATCCTTTGATATCTGCGTTGACTTCAAAGCAGTGGGCTACAGCGTTACCTGATGCTAATAGTCCACATGAAAGAGAATCTGTTTGAGGTGTGAGCTTTTGGGAACTGACGGAGCCTCTTGGGGGGACCCCATTCGCTTCTCCGTCAGCCCAGACAACCTATTCCCCAGTTTCTAGTTAGTGGTGACTTCTAAAAGACCTTCAGAGATACAGGGAGAGATAGCATGCATACATCAGTGGGCTGCAGACCTTTTAAACATGAGCCACAGGAAAGTGAAGGCCAGTTCAAAAGGATTTATGCTGTCTGCACCCTGATATATTACTTGCATGTGGTTTTGGTTTACTGACTTGACAAATATGGAGACGAAAGCTTTAGTACTGACGCCTAGTCCAGTCAACAAGTGTTAATAGGAATATTATAATTCAGTACTACTGCTTGAAGTGATCCACTAGTTAGCATAGCTATACATCATCCTGTCAGACAGAGGAGCACAAAACTGGCTGCAGACTCTGAGGAGTTAGGATCTTATTAGCATGAAGATCACCACAACGTGCAATGATTTATTAAACCAAAAATACATATATATGTGGTCTTACTAGAATACATTTTGTAGAGACAGGGTGGTCATCTCATTTCTGGTGCCCAAAAGATGTAGTCAAAGCTTAGGCAGCTATGGAATGACTGAATACTGAGCCAACCAATGTCAGTTTGTGTCACATGAAATTTATTTTTATTTTTTCTGATTAGGTGTTAGGATTGACTTTGGATGTTTGAAGTTGTTTTGTGCTTTGTCTGAACTTAATTGTTTCTATTCCCTAGGCAGTTTACAGTTAGTACTCTTGCTGCAGCATTTTATATCAAGACTTTTCAGGGAGCTTGTAGAGCAACCTGATAATAATGAATTATAACATTCCAGCATAGAATTAATAAATACATGACCTAGCTTTTCAGCATCACTCTGAGACAGGATATTCCTAATTTTAGCAAATTTTCCTGATGAAAAAAATGACAAAAAAATTCCTCGTAGTGTTACTGGAGGCCAAAGTAATACCATCTTTCTAATATTTTACAAACGACTACAATAAACACAGTTTTGCTTGAAATTTAAAAGTAGGGAATTAGAGATCATCCAGGGTTTCATGCCTTGAACAGTCGAACCCCTAAGAAAGTCATTTTGACCCCTTGACATTTTAAAAATTGTATGAATCCATCATCCTATGTTTCATGACTTTTCCTACAGTGGGATTATTCATCAAATACCTAATATTTGGGTGTGCAGGACCCAAAGAAAAAAAATTATGACCACTTCACCGCGGATGTCATTTGGACCCAATGGAAATTATTTTAAAATCACTTGATTTCCTATCAACACGATTGTTTATGCAAATTTTGACATGAAGGCTACTATAACCTGAGCCAAAGCAGGCTAGACATGATTGAAAAATAAATATTTAGTAAACTATAGTTAGATAAAAGATGAGTAATAACTGCTAAGGATAGGATTTTGAGCTGGAGCAGAGTGGGTCAGACCGGGGAGTGTGTGACAGAATGCGTGGAGAATGGAGCGGGTGGCTGGCTGTGCAGAGCAGCGGGACAACTGTAGCTGAACTGAACTGAAAGTCCAAAGTGAGAAGAACTAATCTATGCAAATAAAGATGAAATCCAAACCAGAGCAGTCAAACAGCTTTCAGGTCTGTGCAGGAGAGTTGAGACAAAGCGGCGCACTGTGAACACTTTATGAGAAGCTGCAGATTTGGTAATCTGAGGCAGATGTGGATGAGATGAGAAACCCTGCCTGTTCTGCATTTACAATAATTATTTAAAATGTGTTTCTTAGTTTGTAGCTAGCTGTGAGGTCTGTTTTAAAATGTAGGCAATCAGCTGTCCAATCTGTTTCACAATGAACAGTCTGTTTTTACTTTAGTGCAACTAATCCCACACGTCATTCAAAAGTCATTTTTAAATTTCTTGAAGTTTGTCATCTAATAATTGCATTTTTTAGATCTGTTGGCTGTTGTATTATTTGTAGTATCCTTTGTTTATTAGATTTTTGGTTAACTGGATAATAAAAGGCCAGCACCTCAGAGTAACCAGGATTACCTTAATATTATGACGTTATGGCAATCAATCAGTATATAAAAACTCAAATCCAGAGATATTACCATTTTATTGCCACCAGGTTATCATATTTTTATCAACAAATTATTATACTATAACTATTTGGTTCTGCCCCATATGCATACATTTCTTCCCACATTATTAATCTTAGTTTCTGGTCTGTTATTATCCAGTTACATAAATTTCAGTGTAATATTACCAAGCTATACCCATTGTTGACAAGATAATTACTTGGATATTACTTTGGCAATATGGCACTTGTTTCTACCTTATTATGCCACTATTAACATGTTATACCACAATTAAATGAAACAATCAATAGATTGGTAAAAAAAATCATATTTATTTAACTGTACATTGTATTATTCAGTAAGTAAGGGGTGACAAGTACTAATCTACTTACTTTTCATGCAAGTGCGGTTAAAACAAAGGCAAATATGAAACACGTGGATTCACTGTTTTTTTGCAATTTGAGGTGGTCACCCCAAGCTCCAGTCAAACAGGCATATTTATACAAAAACAGCATTCTAAAATGACAACATAAAATAAGGTTCATTTTTAATTTTGTTAATAATAAATGTTCCATACAATTCAGTTGATTATGTTGCTTTTTTTCTGTTGGCTGTGTTTTTGTTTACAAGTTAGTCTTTCAAACTGACACAACGCAGCCTTGATATGGCCACACTGTGGAAGAAGCAGGCTTCTAAAAATGTGTGAAACCAAATAAAACAAAGCTGTGTAACCAATCCCACTATAGCAGCATGATTTCAAAAAATGGCCCACAGTTATGATGATCTGCTGGCTGGTATAGAAACCAACTGCTCATCGACTCTTCAGCTGCCCCTGTCCTCAGTGAAGAAAGTTCTTAAATGGAATATGATACAATGAAAGCTGTTTTTGTCTGAAAAATAACATGGCCCAACACTCATGTTATAGTGTTATAATCATAATAATATATATATTATTTGGACTTCGTTCTCCATCTGCATCTTTGATTTTACACGACTTGTACAGTAGTTAATGCCAGCTGTTGGGAAAATGTGTTATGCTGCATGTTTGATGGCTTAAAAAATATTACATTTGTTGTGTTTATGAATGCCTTAATGTCTGTTTCTTTATGGCTATCAAATACTACCACTTACAAAAGCATTTATAAAACAAACACAAAAAAGCACATACGAAGTCCAGGCAGCAGCAGTATACACTTTCACATCTTATGTCATAGTGCGTTTCGTTGATGCACTTTGTAACTCATGAGTCTGTTGTCAAGGTCACGACCGACAAAGATAGGCAAGAAAATTTTGATTTCAGATCAGAAGGATCAACTCCAACCATTCCTAGTCATGGTTCAGTCAGGCCGAGAACATTTCATACAGAGAATTTAATAATTTAATTATAACTTTGTGTTTAACAGTGAAAAGTTTGTTTTTTCACAGCTTTTCCAGTTGTGGTTCTGAGGTTTGATTTGATTCCTGAAAGCGCTGTGGCTGCCTAAACACCCTTTTCATTTGACTCTAGTCATTTGGAACATTTTCTCATTCAAACCAGGGCTTTGATTAAAAACAAAGGGCTGCTTATCTCAAAGGGCTGGGTTTCTTCCACTAGCCTTTGAAAACAGCTCGCAGCAAATTATGGTAAATAAGTGTACAAAAGCTTCTCCTTGTGTATATGCAGGTCAGCTTTCTTCAAAATGTTGGCCTACAATATGGCAAACAACAAAGTGTTGTCATGCATGTGGGCACGACAAATAACGCTGATCTCTGTCTGTGTTCTTTTTATGTGTTTCTTTTTTCCCTCTGCCTCATTTCCTTGCTTCACTTCAACATCAATCAGTTGCAGATGGAGAAACTAATAATTTCCAACAACTCCTGATAGGCAGCTTATCTCTAAGGAAAGTGGACCTCTTGCAGCCAGCATCAATGATACCGGCTTTTTCATGTTCCAAATTAATTCCTGAACATAATAACTAGAGGCAGTTTGGTGAAAAGAGGATTTCATTTATAATTAAACAACACTCACAGATGTATTAAATGACTCAAAGCTTTTGGCTATGAAGTTCTAACCTCTGGACAATCAAACAGCAAAATAAGGAAACATGCTGAAAAAAATATCAGTGTTCTCAGGCAAGTAAAAACATGTTACTCT
Source organism: Pelmatolapia mariae (assembly GCF_036321145.2). Lineage (NCBI taxonomy): Eukaryota > Metazoa > Chordata > Actinopteri > Cichliformes > Cichlidae > Pelmatolapia > Pelmatolapia mariae. Next base: position 38,138,921 of record NC_086232.1, read on the forward strand.
GTCTTTGTTCCAGTAAAATTACTCCTCTGTATTCTATTCTTAGAACACTATATAAGTGGTTGCTTCATGTCACGGTTCTAATCACAATTTCATGTTATCCTTCTATTTCTCATCTGCAGAGGCAAATTATTTGGTGTCAGGCAATTGCACCCCAATTTCAGCTCATTCTAATGTTAGTCTTGTGACATGGACTCTCTTGCAAAGGAGCTGCAGAGGAGCACTTGTAATGGATTTTAAATCAAGCCACGTTCCAAGCCTAATTGTGAATATCAGGAGGATCAGTTTGAGATAATGATGGCCTGTGGTTTCTGCCCACACTGTTAGGCAGAATTTGTTGCCCTATGTTAAAATACCTGCTTCTTCGGGCCCAGTTACTAGAGTTTGGCATCACATTGCATCCAATTGCATCATGTTGAACCTCTTTGAAGTTCCAGTGACACTTCTTACACCCTTATTCAGGCTTGTCTTCCACTCCTTTGACCTAAATATAAAGAAAATAACAAATGAAAAAGCTATCCAGCAACAGAAGTATGTGATGCTGTTACAATGTCACATACCAGAAAGGGACAATGTCATTCTCTATCAAGCACCTGTTTGTGTATCTTGTAAAATGATTAAAATGGATTTGGTGTGCAGTCATGTTCTTAAAGGGCTGGACTCAGATCTCAGACCTTTGTGTTCTTTTCTCTGTCAGTTAATAACTCCAGACTCACGTCACATCACTCATATCTGTTTCTGTTGTTCTGTCTTGCTCATTTTTTTTTTTATCTCAGTCTATGCATCATTTGATCTTCTTTTCTTTGCACCTCACTCTGCGTGTGTTTAAATGAACACCTATTCTAACTATTCCTCCAGGTTTCTATAACTACTCCTTTCATTTCATTTTGTTATCCTACCACTTTTGGTCCTTGCTATCGCTTGCTCTGCGCACGTCCTCATACTCTCTCACTCGGTAGAGCGAGACATTGTGTGCAGACGCTGCCAGTCTCCAAAGACTGAAGCCAACTAATGCACAGCAAATACTAACCAGCCAAGCCAGGCATGCATAACGTAAAAGGATGGGCTCTCGTTTTTTTGGGCTGGAGCCAATACACTCGGGCATTAACACCCTCCTTTCCACCCATACATTCCAATAAGCCACTGGTAGTTTGCACAGCTCAAGCTGCTGACATACGTATTCAGTCAGGACCCAAATTATTGGTTTTCTCACCAATCACCCACAGGGACCTGTAAACCAGAATGAAGGATCGCATGAAAGAAATGTCTCTCGCTCTCTCTCGCTCTCTGTCTCTCACTATCTCTAGCTCTTTCTCGCTGTTATCTTCTATTTGCCCTTGAAGTCATTTCATATTCAATCAGCGGAAGCTGAGGAAGCATTGCACGTTGTTGAGCATGCAGGTCATTTGTAAAAGCTAATAGACACTAAGTGAAAAGGAAGGAAGACTGCTCTGTGAGTTTGCCAACATTTGGTAAGTCCCGGAGCTTACAAATGTGCCCCCAAAGTTGCAAATGAACAAGTCACTCAGCAGCTGTGTGAGAAAATACATTAGGTCATTATGCTAACATAGTTAAAACCCTTGTATGGCTTCAATATTGACACAGTAGTCTTAATCCAACACTGAATATATCAAAATTACATAGTCATGCAAATTTAATATCCAAGTTTCTTCCAGCTGAGTTTTCTTTTGAATGTCGCCATTCGTGCTGACATGACAAGCATTTAATATGTACTACAAACCCCCATAAAAAGCGTACAACGAGAACCATTGTAACACAGCACAGAAATGGTTAATCACAAAGAATCTGGTGACCTATCAATTCAAAAAATGGGAACATGAACAGCTAGCTTTATGATATCACAGCTTAATGAAAGTAGTGCCTTTGTTCCTCCTGTGGTACACAAATGTTGGAGCTGCTTGAACCGGCATAAATAGCCATTTGAATTATATCAGGGGTAGCATTTTCATCAGATGAGAAACCCGGCAGACAGGCACCCCTGCAGTGGATGACAAGTGGTAACATATGGATTGATAAAGCATGAGCTCAAACAAAATCACGCCAAGCCTGATATAGTGTTGCAGGCAGCATACTATATGTCAGCAATAAAGCAAATTGTTCCATTTCAAAGTTAGAGCGACAGCGAGGCTGTGAGAGATAGACCTCGAGGCAGGTAAATTGTCCATTTCATTATTGATAAGCATCATAGGAAGAAACCAGTCGTCCCTTATGATTGACAGCTGACGCTCAACCACTGATTTTCCACATGAGAGAGAGAGAGAGAGAGGCAACTAAAGCAATGAAGGATGTGATGGTCCAATTTCACTTCAAATGGAGCCCTAGGTGCAGGAAGACAGGCAAAGTGAGAACATATCAATGTACCTTTTAAAAAGCAAGTAATTCAAAGTAATATTAACTAAATAACATATCCTGCTTCGCATACTGTTGCATACTGTGTTTATGGATTTTAAAATGACTATTCTGTTAAAAAGCAAGTAATGAAGATAAATAATTAGTCCTCTGTGAATTAATTTAACACTTTTTTTTATTACACATCAATTACGAAGACTGAACAGTAGAAGTTGCTGTTCTGAAAGGAACAGACCTGTTTTCCAACCCATTTGGCATAAAAAATTGATATGAAGTAATTCTCTCTCTCGCTCTCACTCACACACACAGAGATGATTACTTAAAGGTGTTAGCAGTTCAGAAATAAACTCGAGTAAAAACTCAATTAATAAGAATACTTTCATAAAAATCTTTGAAAACAGTACTTGACTTTGGAAATGTTATCAAAAAGCACCAACTAAAAATCATTGTCTTCTATAAAGAAAATAATAAAATAAAATAAAACTTGACAAACTTATGTCCAATTTAAGAACAACAAGCCAAAACCGACAAAAAAAACTTTACCCCAAAAAGACCTTACCCAATTGAGCAATAATTATCTTAAGGCAAATTTGTGCAATGATCTCTGCCAGCTCATATATGAACTGATGTTAGATATTTTGATTAATTAATTAAATATATTTTATAAGGGTTAATGTTCATTTGATGTTTTCATTGGCATTAGAGTGAAAGTTTTACTATTGTCTCTTTTTGTCAGGACCAAAACAACGTTAAGCTACTGTCAGGAAAAAAAGGTTTAAGCTTTACTATTTTTTACTAGCTTTACTCATAACATTGATCCGCTTTTGTACCATTTGACTGGACTTTAAAGTCCTACTAGTGATTGATTGTACTTCATTACAGACACAGAGAGCTGGAGAACCATCAGCCAAGTACTCATTTCTGTTATGTTTAGCCTTCTTTGAAGGCAGTTTGAAGTCCACCGAATGGAGTCCATGCATAATTGGTGTATTGTAATGTAAATTTGGCACAGAGAAGTCCACGTGGTCACAAAAAACAGGGAGGCATACAAACATCAGCAAGGACCTTTAAACTCACCATCTGAGGATGAAATTTATGTCACTCAGACACGAGCAGATAGTAGTAGACTCATGGATGCCGAAACTATAATCGAAGCTTAAGAAGTGATTATGCCTTTTAAAGTACTCAAATCACTCAAAGTTACTGCAATAGTCATTTACTTGTAAATGAAATGAAATTGTCAAATACAAATGCACACACACATATAATATGGCAAATTTAACTGCAGGTCTGATGCTGTGAGATATGTACCGAAATAAAGACTGCAGCACTATTTGACTCAGTCAGAATGATCCCAACCCAAGGAGCTGGCTCTGTATGTCTCTTTTCAAAATGCTCTTCATGCACCCACTACAAAAGCCAAGAAATGGCTTTGTGGACTGCACTCTCCTCTGCCTCTCTTGTCCTGGCATGTCCACAGTGGTGGCCCTCCACCAGACAGGTTTTATCTACCTCCATGTGGAGCACACTGCCTCTGGCATAGAAGATCTGCCTGCATGTGTGAACTGCCAAGCAAGACTGCCATTTGGTGTAAGCACAGAACATAGGTCTGTTAAAGCTATTCTTCAGTGGATCTGGATAATTGCAGATGTGACGAACAGGGCATGTTTCTCTCCTAAGCTCTGCGTATCTGATCCTGAACCCGACCTGAAGCTACCTCTGACAATGAGGAAAACACAGTATTGCTTGGATGAAAGCATTTCTGTTTTTCTGCAGTCCTGCTTTCTTTGCTGGTGAGGCATTTAACTGCTGGCAGTAAAAGGGACTGCTGAAGAGATCAGAATCCCTCTTGATGACTCCCTGTTGCACAGTCTCACATGCTTTTAATTTCACAAACCAGGTGAGGCAAGGAAGTGATCAAACATGACATATCCTATTTAAAAGAAAAAGTATAGTGCAGCATTATAAAAGGGGAAAATAACTGTGTCAGTATTGTATTTAGCAATAGTTTCAGACCAGATAAACTATTGTGTTAATCAGCTAGTGGCAGTGATGGGTGATAGTGGGTAGTGGGTGAGAACATTGAGGCAATTTGTTTAGACAATTCAAAGTCAACTCATCGCTAACTCAAAGTTAACTGTAATTTGTCCTTATTGGTTTGTCTTGTAGGGAAAATGCATTACTTAAAGAGCATACTGTAAGCTGCACAACAGGGTGAGATGACCCTAGCAGATGTTTTTTACTCATGCTTGATTCCCCCAAGAGGAAACTCTGTGCACCATAACACAAACACACAGTTAGGAAATGAGAAAAGATCAAAAGATAAAGAGCAGCAGACAGGTAAAGAGATTTACGCTGCCAACACAGAACACAGAAAAATAAGCTCTATGAGTTTACCATATGCCTTCACTGTGCTGCAGAAGTCACCTGGGTGCTTAAATTCAAAATGACTCACATCAAACAGAATGCAAAAGAAAAAAAGGCACTCTTAACAGTACATGTTAAATGTTACAAATCAAATGAAAGCAGCACTGTTAAAATTATCCATTCATTTGTTTACAGAGGCTATGAGTATACATTTCACCTAGCTGTATGTTAATGCTTTAGGTTTGCTGTGTTTTATAGTTTCAGTTTATCAGATTCAAAACGTTGTGCTCTGTTAGCTCAGGAGTGGCTGGAGAGACATTGTTTTAATGGAACTAAAGTACAGTGGTTCTCACTAATGCATGGAAATGGTTGTCAACAGGCTTTCAGCTGCTGCACCACAATTAGAGCTCTGTCACTGGCCGACGGATGGCTAGCTTCCCATCGCACTGAATTACAATGCTGTCAAGTGTCTCATATCACTTATGAGGTTGGCAGCACATATCCTTTCCTAAAATATCAAGGCTGGTTCTGACACTGCACAGTTAATGCACGCTTCATATTCAAAAGTCTGTCAGAACTGATTGGCAGTGAGCTGAGTGAGCTCATTAATTTGCCTCTGTGTGCAACTAAACCAACTCACAGCTATACAAAGAACAGAGTAATTTAACTCTCCATACCTCTGTTTCTTTTTTATCCTCCATAGGAATGTCCACATAAAGACTGGTGAACAAGTGTTAGTTTTAATAAAGCCATAACCATAGCTCATTAACAGCAATGTGAGATGGCTGGCTCCTTCGAAACATGCCTTTTAATGACCCCCGTGGGACAGATCATCTGAATATGCAACAGTGATCTTTTTATGTATAATAGCACACTCTCTAGGGCTTGCTGTGAATTGGCAACAACCACACATGCACCTTCAAAAATCCTCTTACAGATACTGGCGTGCATTCACACAAACACCACGGTATTACAAATTTGCTAGACAACTACATGGCTAACAAAGAAGGGTCTCCATGGAAACAAATCTACTCTGGAATTTCATTCACTTAAACAACAGCTTGTACGTTTGACAATGTTCCTTTAAAATTACATTGTTTTCCTTGCGTCTTTTATGCATTTATTTGCTCTTGCCATATTGACAAACTTAGTGTCTTATTATACTATATACCAGGGGTCCCCAATCTCAGTCCACGAGGGCCGGTGTCCCTGCAGGTTTTAGATGTGTCCTTGATCCATCACAGCTGATTTAAATTGATAAATTACCTTCTCAACATGTCTTGAAGTTCTCCAGAGGCCTGGTAATGAGCTAATCATGTGATTCAGGTGTGTTGACCCAGGGTGAGATCTAAAACCTGCAGGGACACCGGCCCTCGTGGACTGAGATTGGGGACCCCTGCTATATACCTTATTATACTATTCTGGAGTGTGCAGTTACTTTAAAACATATTATTTACTCTTACGTGAAATATAACAGTGGTTTTCAAACTTTTTTGGGCCCAAGGCACCGCTAGATTACAATTTGAGCAAAATAATCTCAAAGTCATCTGACATGTCTTCAGTTCTTAAGTATATTGTTATATGGAGGCACTTTTGATTAAATATGTGTCACATTTGCATCTAATATGACATGATGTCTTTGCCAATGTGTAAGGTTTCTTCTTCTAAAATAAGCTCCACTGGCATAAAACTTTACTCGACTGCATTGTTTGAAAGTTGCAATCCAACAGATGGACTCACTGCCTAAGGTTCAGATCCAGCGCTCTTTGTAAAAGGTGCCAAGTTTCTCTTAGAAGAGATGTTTTCTTTGCTTCTCCAGCTTTCTTGACAGCACTTTAGCATTAGCCAACTTCTTCCAACACATGAGGCACTTAAGCTGGGAGCTGTTAACATCTCTGGTTTAGCTCAAGACTTCTTCTGAGATAGCTTAAGACAAACTTTATTTTACATATTTATTTCTTTTTTAACCCAATTAAATATAAAATGCAGTTTTTAAATTTTAAGCTACCTTTAGATGCTTACTCATCATAGGGATTACTAAACATTTAATTTGGCAGCTTCACTCCAGGTGCAGGCCTAAAGGGAATTTGTGTCTCCAGAGGGATTGAAACCAGCACTCTTCCCTTTGGCAACCGAATGTGCTAATCATTACTATGGAAACACCTACTGTACCTGGGGAAACGTCCCCCCCCCTCCCTCCCCTAACGTCTTCTTCATCATTAACTGTCATTATATTTTTTGGAATGCTAAGTATAATTTCAGTAGCCATATCCAGAGCTGATTACTGCCAGACTTGTTTGAATCAAGAAATTACTTTAGTGGAGCCTGTTTCATGAAGTAAAAACAGAGCTAACAGATCTCCAAATGAAACACATCATGCCACAATCTACAGAAACTCAAGAACAGATGATTGACAAATTCTCTGTCTAGAAAGGATCAAAAAGCCATTTCTTTGACTTCTGGAATTCAGTGAGGCAAAGGTTAAAATATCAGTACTACAGTCTAAATATCAGGAGAGCAAATCAATATGCTTTCAGATGTATGGCTACATGAATTCCAGAAGTCAAAGAATTAATTATCCAGAAAACTTGGAGTAGTGGTGAATCATTCCAGAAAAAGGCCAGCCTACCAAAATGGCTCCAACAGCACAATAACAACTCATCCAGCAGGTCCAAAAAGAACCCAGAACATCTAAAGAACTACACTTTCCTCAGTTAAAGTCAGCATTGTTCATTCAGCAATGAGTTTCTGTCCTATTAGATCTGGCATAAAACTAAATTTCCTAAAAAACAGAAAATCATGCCAACAGTTAAAGTTATGGTCTTTGCAGCTTTACCACCTGGATGACTTGCCATAAGTGAACCATGAATGCTTCTCTTATCCTGATGGAGAACCCCTGGTTGTCAGTTTGTGCTCTGAAGATCAAGCATACTTGGGTTATACAGCAAACACACAAGGATGTCCCCGCATGAATTGCTCAAAAGAACAAAACAAAAGGAAGGTTTTGGAGTGCCCTATTAAAACAATGGACATGAATCCAATGAAAATGCTTTGGTATGACTTAAAGAGACTTCTCAAAGCTGTCAGTGTCACTGCATTAAAATTAAATTTCCTAACCATCCATGTGAAAGACTCATTCCCAGTTAACACAAGGGTGGTACAACGAGTTCTTAGATTTAGGGGACAAATACTTTTCCACATAGGGCCAGGTAAGTCTGAATAGCTCCCCCCCTCCCCCTAATAAATAAAGTCACTAAAAATGCATGTATTTTGCATTTACTTGGATTATCTTTGTCTAACATTAAACTATCTTTGATTATCTTAAACATGCAAGTGTTTAAAAGAGAAGGAAATCAGGAAGGAGGCAAATGCTGTTTCCATCACGGTACTTTGCAATAACGTACAATTTTACTTTGTTCTTTCACTTAAGACAATATTGTACTATTAAAACATTGAACATGCTATTATATATTCAACTGCAATTGCTTTTTCCATTTTTATTTCCATTTTTAATCTCTGTTTTTTACTTTCTATTTTATGGTTTTCTTTGTATCTGTACTTTATTACATTATCTTTTTATGTTTCGTCATCAATAGAGTCACAGGCTGCATCTATAAAATAAATGGGTGGCAGAATTATAAATCACATGCAAAAAAAGGTTAAGCATTAATCATGCACTTTAGGCAACTTATATATGATATGAGATCATTATAACTGCACATATTATAAGTGCATACATAGTTAGTTAAAGCTAGAGGAGTGCAGTGCTTCATTGTGAACTCACAGAAAAAATCTCCCCAAACCTTTTTCTTTCTTTTTTTTACCAAGACAAACTTGTTATATGGGCCTCTATGTGTGCAGCTCTTTCCTGAAAAAGTGTTTAATACAACTGTGTGATGCCAGTTTGGCATGCTTTTTTGGCATGGCTCCTTTTTGCACAAACCTTTGGAAAAGAAGCAAAATGGCACATTATCTCCTGCGTACAGAGGTATTTACAAGAAGTACAGACAGCCAAAGTGTAGGTGTAGTGAATGTTCAGCTCATAGCATTTTTAAAAATTTGCCAAAAAGACTAAGTATAATGTCCCCAGTTCTTATTGATCACTCTTTCTTGTTATGCCAAGGACCTGAAGGGGGAAAGGGGAAGCTCAACACCAAAGAAAGAACACATGTTCACTGGACTAAAAGAAAACATTTCACCAGTTCTATATACATACTGTAGGGTTCACTTAGATCTCTATCATTATGTGTAAAAAGCAGGACACAATAAGTTCTTTCTTTCAGCTGTCATTAGCAAAGACTATTCCCACGCTGTATTACCTTATCAAATCAAATCAAAGTTTATTTATATAGCACATATTAAAACAACAGTGTTGACCATAGTGCTTCACAGTCAGTCAAAACACGAAACAATTAAAACAAACAATAAAATAAGACAACAAACAATAGGTAACAAGACAATAAACTAAAAATCAGCCAACTAGTTAGAATCAAAGGCCAAAGTAAACAGATAAGTTTTAAGACGAGATCTAAAAGACTGGAGAGACTCGGCCATACGAATATGTACAGGGAGGGTATTCCAGAGTCTAGGTGCCACGATCGCAAAGGCCCGGTCTCCTCTCGACTTCATTCGAGACCTAGGTTGTGCAAGGAGCAAGTGATTGGATGATCTAAGTGTTCTGTTGGGATTATATAGGTGGAGTAGGTCAGAGAGATAGGTGGGCGCTAAATTATTCAGAACTTGATAGGTGAACAAAAGAATTTTAAAATCTATGCGATATTTAACAGGGAGCCAGTGTAATTTGGCTAATATTGGAGTTATGTGTTCATGGATTCTTGTACCTGTTAAAAGACGCGCAGCTGCATTTTGAATTAACTGAAGCCGGTAAAGAGAAGAGTGTTGGAGGCCCGAGTAAAGGGAGTTACAGTAGTCCAATCTGGATGTGATAAATGCGTGAACAAGCTTTTCAAGTTCCTTTAAAGGGAGGAACGACTTTGCTTTGGAAATCTGACGCAACCTTAGTAAGTGGGACTTTTGAGCATGAAAATGGACATATAGATTCAAGATCTTTTATTTGTCACATGCATAGTTATACACAGGGGTGCACATAAGTGGTCCGCAGGTGCGCATTCGCTGTCAAAATAAAAGACGCGCACCAGATAAGAAGCTGCAACGCGTGTTTGCATACATAAAAGGCACTGTTTTTGTCCGCTAGAGTGGGATTTTCATGGCATATTCTGGACCAAATTTCTGTGCATTCATCATTTGTTTGAAGCCAGCTCACCTCCTGCAACCACTTTTCCGAGAATACGCGCTTCTTTTGCGGTCGGACTCCTTCTGACATTTCTTTGGAGGTGGAGGAACACCAAAGTAATTGCTTAAAGGAGCTTGCTTCTTCGACATCTTTAAGAGTTCTAAACAAATGTCTGTCCTCCTCCAGAAAATCTTACGTACGCAAACGCGCGTTGCAACTTCTTATCTGGTGCGCGTCTTTTATTTTGACAGCGAATGCGCACTTGCGGACCACTTATGTGCACTCCTGGTTATACAAGTATAAATGAGTGAAATGTGTCCTGATACGCTCCTTGACTGTGCAAAAAGAGAGAGAAAACATTATATACAATAAGTAAGTAAATATATACAAAGAGGACATTATGTGCAATAAGTGACTGAATTATATCAGGCATGATATGAGAATGTGAGTCCTGTCTCAGTCAGTTATGGTTGATGGGGGGGCATATGAAAGAAAAAGGGTTGTAAGTGAGTGTGTGACTCAAGTTAATTCATATGAGGATTCCATTATAGCTGTCTTTTTTTTTTTAAATTAATGATGACCACCAGAGTGTTGTGATTTTATTATTTTCTTCTTATGCAAAACTGAAGTCTGTTGGAGCTTCTGGTAGTTATTCACAATGTGTTCTCTGTATGTGTATGGAAACAGTAGAGTTTTGGCAGTTACGTGTGACAAATGGTGCTAAGACCCCTCTTAGCTATCCATTGGTCAGTCGATTTATCCATCTGTTTATCCATATGCTAGAAAACATTTTTGATAAAGGTCTTGAAATTTTAGGCTATATAGACTTGTGTTCAACTGTCAGTCTTTTTCAGCATCAGTCTGTGGAGTTTGACAGATGGCCTATATCTTTTCTCACCAAATAGCCACATAAGAATGTGACATAAATGCAATGTGTCAAGATCTACATTTAAAAAAAATGCAGTACAGAATATTTTAGCAAGTTTTCAGTCTGTTCTTTTTATTAATCCAAAAGCTTCTCCACTGCTTAATTTATACAGTGACATTTCAAGAAAGTCTCTCTTTTTATTAATTTGTTTATTAAATAAAACTTCAAGGAATGACTGATTTTTAGCTATGATAAGGGAATTGCTCTAAAGTTAGATAGGGATGTGTCCACATGAACTTCCTCTATATTAAGAAACAGAAATTACGCAGGCAGAGCTGCTGGTCATCTTTTATGCTCTGACTGTTGCAAAACAAGCAACAGCACATCATAATGTGGAATTCTTGTCACTTTGAGTAATTATTTTACTGTTTACACTGAAAATCAGCAGGCATGTTGGATACTGACCCAGTGAAAATATTTTATGGAGTCCCAACAAAATACAGGAAAATACTAGTTACCAGCTCTGTTTTCCTTGCTAATAACTCCCCCTGGATAACCAATTGCTGGCAGTCCTGATGTCTTTTGATGGATGTGTCTAATACAAAAACTTTTAAGTAAGAAGTAGACATGTTGTGATCAGCAAGGCAACATGATGGAGGATGTTAGGTTAGAGTCTGTCTGAAAAAATAAATAGAAAAATGATGAAATGACTAAGACTAGAAATGACATTAATGGATTTATAGAATATGGTAAATCATTATTTGAATTTTAAGTTTCCTCTGCATTTATTACTTTTTATACAAATTTTCCTGATTATCTCTTTTCCCATTAAACTTTCCTTTTTAATTATTTATATTCTCATTTATATTCCCTTTGATTTTTTTTCTTTTCAGAAAAGCTTGTGAATTTTTATATTTTCTTTTCACAGTTCAGTATACAATAAGAGGGCTGTCAGTCAAAGTGTATCATGGGGTCAAGTTTGCAATCATTCACTGGCTTGAAAAAGGGATGCATACAATCAGAAGATCATTACAGAAATTAGGTGCTTAGCTAATCTAGCTGAAAACAGTCCTATGGGTTGCTGATACTGTAAGTATGCAGTATGTTTGACCATGAAATGGCCTAGCATGTCCTCAGCACAAAAGGAATAGTGTGTTTGATGACTCAAGGTTAGCATAAACAGTGACATGCTAAACAATGCATTCTAAATGTGTGATTCTTATGGTGGGTATCAAAAAAATTAGCATTGTTTTGCATGTGTTTAATGTAACAGTAAAGAATGGGAGAAATAATTGGTTGATCACCTGTGGAATTTGTAAGCTTGCTCACTTAAAAGAAATCAACAGTCTAATTTTAATGGTAGTTCCTTTTTACTGGAGAGAGACAGAATATCAACTAAAAATCTAGAAAAAACACATTACTTAAAAGTATAAGTTTTTTTGCATTTTTTGCACTTGTCTATTTCTTCACTTCGAACCTCAATTTATAACTGTTATGGAATTTGTTTGTTTGTTTGTTTGTTTAGTTAATATTCCATCACTCTTAAAATGAAACTACCATAAAAATATACTTTTCATTTCTTGTGAGGAAATTTACAAATTCATTTACAAATTTTATGAACACAGATTAAGTCAGTTCATTTCTGAAATGACCAACCAAGCCTACCAAAAGCAGCACAGATTGGCAGAAAATATAACATAATAAAGTTTTAAATAAGATTCTCTCCAGAAACAACATACCAAATCAGATCAGGGACAGGAAATGGAAAGAAAATTGAAATTATCTGTATATGGGTAAGATCTAAGGTCAGACAGTGAGAAGAGCTTTTGATGTTCTGTGGATGGATCCTAGTAGCTCACATGGCATGCAGGATTCAACCAGGGAAGGCAGCTTCATTATAAACCATTTTCATACAACTGATATGCAGGTTTCTTTCAAAATAGTACATTTTTTCCCAACCATTCTGTTGTTAATAAAGACTATCTTAATTTTTCATGCTGAAGATCAAGACATTTGTACTCTGTTGAACCCCCCCCCCCCCCCAAAAAAAACACACAAACATTTGCATAAAAAAAGAAAAAAAATCAATAATTCATCTAAACACTATATGCATTTTTCCACTGTTCCTAGTGAGTAAATTCCAAAAGTATTGTTTCTTATGCTAACCAAAGTTTTTGTGCTGGTATGTATAATATGTAAAATGTCAAATGCAATACTCAGTTGTCTGTATATTGCATACAGTGGAACATACTTTGTAAAGGCAGCTGCAGTGTAGGTGTCTTACAAAGGTACAACAATAGAAAACAGTTTACAACAAAGTATTTCATTCTGTTAGAAGTGAATTCTATTTATTATTCATGAAACACATGCTATCAAGCTTTTGTCTACAGAATTTCTTATAATAAATTTACTCAATTAATAACAAGCATTCAATGTATTTTTTCCCTTTTTTAACTTTTAAAGGGCTTTTGTTTTAGATCTTTTTTTCCTGCTAGTTTCCTTGGAAGAAACAGATTGTCCTCCGTTATTAACTAGAGATGGCACGATACCACTTTTTTATGTCCGATACCGATATCATAAATTTGGATATCTGCCGATACCGATATGAATCCGATATAGTGTGTTTTTTAATCAATAAAACTGTTTTTTTAAATATCTTGCTGCATTTTGTATAAGTTCATACTCAAGTTTAAATAAACAACAACACTAAAGCTATTCTGTTATACCTGTATGTAAAAAATACACTGCACCCAAAATATTTCATAGTTCAGCAATACTGATCAATCTAATAAAATTAAACCTACTCCATCCTCCCTATTCTGGTATTTTAAAGAGTACTTAGCAGAAATATTAAGCAAACTAACTAATAGGGTTGGAAACTCCCAGCAAAAAAAAATAGGGAACCACCCCCACCCTCCACCTGATGATGCTTAATCGATGTAATCAACTTTAATTTGATGCAGGGTGAAAAAAATGCACAGAAATAAATTATTTTTCAAGAATAATTAAATAGATTCAACATCTTTCTTCAACAGAATTGCAGACTGCACAGATGGTATCTTCCCAAAAGGAAAAAGTACTATAGCTTACTAGGGTATATTAGACTTAACAGTTACTATATACAGTAAAGGACTTCTATACATTTTACATCAGATTAAAACTTTGGGTGTAAGATTCAGATAATTATTTATTGAAAGCTAGATATTTTAAATGAGAATAGGAAAGAAAAGTATGTATTTGTGCCCCCTTTTCCTTGTTCATGCCCCATCGGCCCCCCTGGCTAAACTTTGCTAGATCCGCCCCTGCACAGTTACCAGCCGTCAGCTACATAGAAAAGGATCCTGGTGTAGAAAGTAATATTAAATAAATTCTAACAACAGCTTATCAAGCTTAAACGTGCTGCTGTTGTTCAGCCGCTGGTTTCCTCTTTCTGGTGCAAAGTGGGCCAAAAACAAAGAAGAGAGACGGACTCGCGACAGAAAAGCCGATCAGCTGATCATTAAGCAGTTTCATGATTGAAGTAGCAGAGGGAGAGAGAGAGAGGAGTCGCTCCGTATATCGGTTGTTAAGCTTAACATGGGAATGCTTTACAACCATTCAGAGATGAACTTACACACTTGCTTTACTTCTCTCTGGGATAACTTCCTCGGAGATGAAATGCTGGTTTGCTAGCGAGGCTACAAATACACACAGCCGCTCTATCAGGTGAGCACACTGCTCCGACGTGCTACGGTTATGAGCCGAGTTACGCCATGTCGCAGGTTTTGTGAGGTGTTTTTTGATATTTAATGGATCGGATTACGTTTTTTATTTCTCTCCGATATCCGATCCAGTAATTTAGGTCAGTATCGGACCGATACGTAATATCGGATCGGTCCATCTCTATTATTAACATTGCCTAATATTGTTTCGGTGCACTGTAATGACATCAGCATCATTCCTATTTGATACACCTGTACTACAAAGCAAGATTTAATCTCATCTAGGTGATTTCAAGGTTACCACTGGGTTTTCTGTACTGCGTAGTTGGCTCACCTCTTACCTGCTCCGGAGCAGGTTTGAAAGAACTACGTTTTCACTGAACCTGTCATTGTCCAGAATCTAGTGAATCCGTGTTTATGTTTTGTCATTATTAATGTTCTTTGATTGACTTAGTTTATGGTTATTTGTTTATGATTTCTAGTGTTTTGTTGTTACTGTGTCTCCCTTGTGTCCCCTGTGTTATCTCCTGACATCCTTGTCTCTACATTCATGTATTTCCTGTTTTACTTTGACAGCCTCGCGACCCATGTTCAGTTTTTTGAGTTTTGCTTTGTGTCACTACCCGATCTGTACCGGAAACCCGATCGGTACCACGCATGTGCAAATGTTACGTCACTTCCTCTCTTTGTCAACATTTGCCAACAGTTAATATATTTGAATGACACGGTTAGCGCCCAGTTAGCTCCTAGCATTTCTCGACAGCTCTGCCTCTTTTTCGACTGCCCGGGACATTTAAACAATGGATACCTCCGTATACAAACAAATTCATGCTTTTCTCCTCAACAGAGAGCTTCCCTCGATTGAATGAAAGCACTGTAAAATAGGAAGAATGGAAGTATGAAAAGAAAAAAAAAGAAGAAGAAGACACTGCTAGCATAATGGACAGGTTTTTGACGGGGCTCCCACACAAACGCAAAGCAGGAGATGAAGCACCGCCGAATATTTTTCCAAACCAACTTTCTTCCAAGCCAAAGACTAGAAAATATGGTGAAGCATATCTTCCCTTAGGTGCCAAGGTAGGTCTCCCCTGCAGAATTGGTTCTCCCTGCACACGCTGGGCTCTCCAAATCACAGACAAACAGTACCCCACATTCTTGATTTTTAGTTCACAAACACTTCTTGTAATGACTAACTACTCCTGACATTTTGGAGATGTTAGCTCTTTATACAGTAAAGTTACAGTGGGATACAAATAATATCAGGCTGATGCTGCCACAATTTGTTCCCCCGCTTCAATTCACGGACAAACAGTATCCCACAGTTGTTTATGTTTTTGAACCCATTTTGCACAGAGAGGCATTTTTTGAAAAGTGTATTGATAGCAATGTTGAATATTATTACACAGGAAAAAAACAACTACACGTCAAATAATTACACCGTGACGCCTCCGCCTTTCTAAATGGAGGGACAGTAACTGCGTGTGTATATGTAAGCGTGTAAAACCTGAAGATAGTCAGATTAACAGTAACAGTATTTTGTCTCCATCGGCCATTCTGCAATTCATCTCATGTAAAAAATAATGTGGCGCACAGCGTGACGTGACAAAAGGCACACACCTTTGACGCTGCGTGACGAAAACTGTATTCCTCGTCCACACGTGAACACAAAAACGGAGTTTTAAAAAATCTCCGTTTTCGGTGATTCGAAACGCCGTTTACGTGTGGACGAAAGGCCCAAACGCATAAAAACAGCTGCGTTTTCAAAAATACCTATGTAGGTGTGCACGTAGCGTAAAAGAGTTAGTAGTTTATTTCCTTACTACCTCTAATTTATTGCAGTTTACTTGTATTTTCTTAATTGTTTAGTAAATGTTTGAGGTGTGAAATAAACCGCAATGGAGTTGTGTGTGTGGTTGGAGGATGTGTTTGGGGGGGGGGGGCATTTTTCTTGTAAAACAAAGGGGGGCCTAGCAAAAAAAGTTTGGGAACCACTGCTCTAGCAGATCATTACATGAAGGAACCTTTTAAATACAAGCGCGCTCATGCTCACAGGTGTACACACGGGTGCTCACAGACACAAACTACACCCTTTTTGGCTCCTACCTCAAAGCACACTGTGCGCTGTCGATCTTATGTGCTGCACAATAATATTCAATATTTAGTATTTACTGTTATATTCACATAGATTATCGTGATGATGTTGTTTATCATATTGCTCTCTTTTTTTCCTTGTTTTCTTTCTCAACAGGTGATCCAGGTGATTGATATATGTATTTTTTGTCTGTTTGTTTTTGTTTTTTTCCCCTTTATCACCGTTCCTCTTCCCCGCTGTTTTTCTTTCCCTACTTTCTTTTTTTCTCCCTTTTCTTTCCCCCAGTCATGTCTGTCCCCGTGTGTAGCAAGTGAAAATAAAATAAACAATAAAAACAATGGTCAACCAAATGGACCAATACGGCAAGGCCGGGATGGTCCATTTGGTAAAGTAAATCCGTTGGGCATCTTTCTTGGCCTTTAGACAATAATTCTGATGGCAAAAGAACCAAACGGGACAGGCGAAAAAAAAAAAAAAAGTTCAGTTTACAATCGGGTTCATTCACTCGGTCAGCAAGTGGCGGTATCCTCGTAAACTGGGGAGCAAACTGCCATTAAACGATTAGGAGAAGAAGAGAACATCTGCACATGCACGGTGTGGATTGGGTAGACCCGATTTGTACGGTCCCAACTTTGCACATGCGCAGTAAGGACCGGGGAGTCCTGATCCGTAACTATCTTTTTTTTTTTTCGTTTTTGTCTTTATTATATTGAAATGTTTCATTACTGCAAACATTTTAAGAGATACTTATTATTGTTTACATCTTAACAGATACTCTGACCCATAGCTATCGTTAAATGCTTCGAGTGGAAGTAGTGGCCTTTTGCACATGCGTGGCACCGATCGGTGCGGATCGGGTAGTGACACTTCCTCTCTGTCTCGTCTTGTCTGATTAATCTCAGCTGTGTTACCTGCCTGTCTGCCATTTCCTCATTACCCTGTGTGTATATATAGTGTGTGCTTCCTTCTGTTCCTTGTCGGTCTGTCTGTGTGTCATCCTTCATGTTGCCTCTGCATTTCCTCTGTCAGCTTTCCGTGTGTTTCCTGGTTTCTCATTCCTTGCTTCTGGTCTCCATCCTCAGGTTATATGTTTACACTTAGTTTTCCCCAGTCTAGGTTTTGGTTAGTTTTGTCTGTTCCTCCTGTTTGTAGTTTTTGTAAAGCCGACAGTAAAGGCTTGTTTTTTGTTATCGGCCACACTCGTCTCCATTTGCCTGCACTTGGGTTCTCAATCTCCTTAGCCTCGCCGTCTGCCTCGCCAGACGTGACAAACCATTTGTTTACAGCATGTTTTAAGGACAATATACATCCTCTAGTGGGGGAATGTGTTTTATATGTGTAAATTCTTAAGCTGTATCTTAGCAAAACCACAGACTGACACATGCATTCATTTGGTGACGCAGAAAATTCACAGCACTTTTCTTGTTCCACATTTTGTCATGTTACAGGCTTATTCCAAAATAAATTAATTTTCACCTGAAAATTCTACACACAATACTCCATAATAACAAACTGAAAAGTTTGAAATTATTGCAAATTTATTTAAAATAAAAAACTGAAATATAACATGGACACAAGTATTCATGTTCAGGTGAATCCTATTTACACTGATCATCTGTCAGATGCTTCTTCAACCTGTTTTAAGTCCACCTGTGATAAATTCAGCGGACATGATTTGGAAAGGCGCACACCTGTCTATATAAGGCCGCTTAGTTGACAGGTCATAGCACAAATCAAACCATGAAGTCCAAGGAATTGTAGACAGGATTGTGTCAAGGTACAGATCTGCAGAACACTACAGAAAAGAAATCTGCAGAATTAAAGGCTCCAATGAGCACAGTGGCCTCTATCATTTATAAATGTGAGAAGTTTAGAACCACCAAGACTCTTCCAAGAGCTGGTCACCCACCAATCTGACCAATCGAGGTAGAAGGGCTTTAGTCAGGGAGATGATGAAGAATGTGATGGTTACTTGGACAGAGCTCCAGCATTGCTCTGTGGAAAGACAGCCATTTTTGCAGCAGTTATGATAGAAAAATAATTCCATAGACAAGAAGGCCTGGCTCTCAGTCTTTGGTCTAATTCATCCTAAAGATGATGTGTCGAGTCAAGATCAGGACTCTGTGCAGTTTTTCCATGCCAAACTCGCTCATCCATGTCTTTATGGAGATATAAATATTAGTGATGCACAGTCCTGTTGGAACAGGAACGGGGCATCCCCAAACAATTCCCAAAAAGTTAGGAGCATGAAATTTTCCAAAATGTCTTCATATGCTGAAGCATTAATAGTTCTTTTCTGTGAAAGAAGAGTTGATCTGTGAAACAATTCTTTTAGACAGGTGAGATGCTACCAAAACCACCCCTTTCATGTGAATGTCGAGGGACAACCCTGGGTGGACCAAGGTGATTTGATGATCATCTTTGGCTACATCCACACGTAGAGGGGTATTTTTGAAAACGCAGATTTTTCCCTGCGTTTGGGCCTTTCGTCTACATGTAAACGGCGTTTTGGGTCACTGAAGATGGAGATTTTTAAAAACTCCTGCCAGGGTGGAGATTTTCAAAAACTCTGTTTTTGCATTTAGGTGTAGACGAGGAAAACAGATTTACTCGTGCAACGTCTTATTCTTCTTCTAAATTTTATTAGCAGACTCACGCAACGTCAAAGGGGTGCGCCATTTTTGACATCACGCTATGCGCCACGTTATTGTTTACATGAGATGAATTTCCACAATGGCAGATAGAGACAAAATACTGTTGCTGTTAATCTTACTATCTACAGTGTTTTAAACACACACATATATATATATATATATATATATATATATATATATATATATATATATATATATATATATATAATATATACAGTTACTGTCCCTCCATTTAGAAAGACAGAGGCGTCAGAGTGAACTTCGGACATGGCTTCTACATTCAACACAGACGCTCTCACAACCCAAATCCCAACGTTGGTTTTGAATAAATTAAATTTTTTTAAAATTCAATTTATGTATGCTGTATGCATTTTTTGTGAGTCTACACAACAGCCAAAATACTGTCTTTAGTTATTAACATTTGAAATGATGAAGGCACTTGAAAATGGCATTTGAAAAGTAACAGAATATTAGCTGCCTTTCCAGAAAAACAAAAACTTTTAAGAAGTACTTAAGGTTTTGTGAGGGTACAAAACCCTGTTTAGTCTTTCCCTCCCAGGCTTCTAGACTTCTGATTGGCCAACATTTCGTTTTTAGCGTTTACATGTGGGCGGAGATAATTTTTTCAAAACTGCACGTGTGGAGGGGATGTTTAAGAAAACGAAAACAGAAAATCTCTGTTTTCAAAAATACCCGTGTATGTGTGGACGTAGCCTTAGTGTGACCATTTATCCCTGTTGCCAGTGTTAGGGTAACTCAATTTGTAGTACAGGCCCAAGAGCTTTGTTTTGAATATCCAAAACTGATCATTTATATCAAGACATGCTTGGAAGCGGTATAACTGAGAGAAGGAGCAAGGCAAGTTTTGCTGGAATAAATTTTTTAATTATTTTTTTTTATTTTATTCTTCATATAATATACACGGTTTTCAAATCAAGAAACCAAAGGCAAAGTGCAGTGAAAACAAAGGTACCATCCATGACAATCCTTACACATGTAAGATATATGAGAAACAATATGAAATAATCTTAAATTTTACACAATGTGTACATACTATACCTAAACAGGAGTAGGCAGAATTTTAACACCTACTTCCTTTTCACTAAAATACAATCTTGATGAAAACATTCAGCTTAGTTTACTGTCTTATTGATCAACAAAAATGAAGACAAGGCTTCAAAAGAACACAACGAAACATCAATCACTGACAAGAACATTTCCCTTATTCATGCAATTTGTTTTTGAACAAACGTGAAATTATGTATTGATGTACTTTGTTCACTTCATTCATAGAATTGTTATGCAAACTCCTGTGACTGCAATGCTGTAATATTTTACATTAGTCTTCACTACTGGCTTGAGGAAAATAAGGATTCCTCTCAGGTCATGATAATTTGGTCTCATTTGTGACAGCTTCTGAATGAGATTGGTTGTTATTAACATTATTTTTGCAGTTCTGATGTCAACCAGAACTTCAAATTATACAGTGCATTTAATGTGATAAAAAGTAGTTTGATGGTTCTCTTGAAGGCATTTTACTTATTATAATTATTGCTTTTTTTCCTTGCAGAATGTATAAATGTATATTGGATGAGTATCTGCCATACTTCCACACAGTACGTCATGTAAGAAAGTATGGTAATAATGTTTGATTTATAAAATCTTCAACTCTATAAAGAGTTGCAACAGACTTTGATATTTTGCCTTTAATATAAGTAATGTGGAATTTCCAGGATAATTTGTGATGTATTATTACCCCAAGAAATTGGATTTCGTTCACCTTTTCTAATTCTGTTTTTTTTTTGTCATTATTTCCCCAGTGATAGAATTTTACAATTCTCAAATATCATGAATTTTGTTTTTTCTCAAATTCAGTGTTAATTTATTATTGTCAAACCCATTGTTCCAAGTTACTTCCACAGCACAATACGTTTGTGTCATCTGCAAACATTACTTTTAATGTCTTTGAATTTGTGGATATGCCAGTAATGCAATGAAGGCCCCAAAAACAGATCTTTGGAAGACCCCATAGACAACAGGTTCTAATTTCAATTTTGTGGTATTTATTCAGGCAAATTTTTTTTCAGTTTGTCCGTTAACCCTCAATAATGCCACCCCTCTAATCCCATAGTTTGTTTAGTAAAAGGTCATGGTCAACTGTACCAAATGCTTAAGAATTTTTTTACAGAATTTTTTTTGTTTTAAATAGCAGTTGTTACTGTATCTGTAAACTTAATTAAAGCATGTATTGTGTGTTTGTTTTGTTTTGTTTGTTTGTTTTGGGGGGGGGGGGGGTCTAAACATGTTAATAATGTCTTTTTTACTGAATAATGTTTCCAGCTAGAACCAAACCAGCAACTTGTCAGTCACCAGTCAAATTTGTTAACCATTACACTCTGGAGCCACAAATGTGCTAAGCAGGTATATAGTATTAACCTCAAAAAAGGACTAAAGGTTGTGATGTCACTTTTCAGTATGCATGCTTTAGCTAAATCCCTTTAATGTACTATAAATAAAAAAATAAAAATCTGCATTGGTCATTAATTTGGTATGAATTAATTTGCTAAGCTCTTAATGCCACTTTTATTTCACTAAAGCTATACATTTAATATTAATGTATGAATTGAATGAGGGGACCATTTAATCCATACCCAAAGCATTTAACACTCACTAATGTCAAAGCTAATCCAGAAATCCAAAGTTTATCCAAAAACCCACATGTAAGCAATCCTGCTGGTGATACTCTATTGCCCAGTTGCATAGTATGTAAGCATCAGACTGCATGATTATAAGTGACAGAGGAATGGCATTAAATAATAATTCATCTGAAAATCACTTTGACTACATTTAAGTGATCTAATATTTTAATACTATGGCTTTTAATTGTATGTCTCTGACACTACATGTGATAATCCAGATCCTGTATCATCTACATCTGTTTCTATTTTGCAATGGGCATGTCTGAATAATATCAGTCCCTTGATAACATGGTGAAAGCATCAAGAGACCTTATATTAAAATAGACATTTTATGACCGATGAATAACAGTAGGGAAAATGCATGTCAATCTATTATTTGGGCCCTGCATAATGAGGATACTCAAAAAAATGTCAACTTAATCTTTCAAAAGACCAGTTTTGGTTGACACTAAATTTAGCACAGACGAAAAAACAAACCTCAAGAAGCAGAGTCAGAAGAGAGCATCCCTGCCACAGTCTGAGCAAAAGGAAGTCAATATCCTAATGTAAAAGGCTCTTCTCGTCGTCTCTTTCCCTGCTAAAGTTGAAGAGGAAACTGTGTGGAGTGGAATTGAAATAACAAATGTCATTAAATGAGAGTGTGCAATAGCAACTGCTCAGTAAACAGTGTGCCTGCTGCCTGTGGTAGATAAGCAAATGGGAGACTGTTTTTTGATGTCGACTGATGGTCCAGACTGTGCAGGCAGCATGGTCACTGGGGAAACTGTCTTCATCACTTTGCACCGAATTGTTTTCCAGTCCCTCCATTAAATTCCAGAAATGGCTGACAAAAATCCACCATTCATAAGTTGATAAAGGATGCCTACTGTTTAGTGGCCACACCCTCATCATTCACATGTAAATTACCTCAGCTTTGACACTAACTTTAAAAGAAAACTTTGTGAGGTATAGAACTTGACAAACCTGAACTTAATTTCTAGTTTTATAAAAACTCATAATACACGATAAGAAAAAAATATACACCGCAAATTTTATTGAGCAGCCATGGCTGAATTTGAAGGTTATAGACATGTACATACATGTATGCATAATAATTCTAAAGGGAAAGCACTGTACCTTCGTATAAAAAAACTAAATTTAAATCTCTGTGTGTCCTATTAAATGGGAAATCAAGCAACAAGAATCTTTTCAGTTTTTTTATAGGGATAAAACTATACTGAACATAAGTATCTACTCACACACACACACCTGTTGTTGACTCTTTCCTGTTTCTCTCTCTGTTTATCTCCGCCTCCTTTTTCTCTTTTCAGTATTTTTGCCAATACCACTTCACTCCCTCTATCTCTTGCAGTTTTTCACAGTTCCACTCCTGGATAAGTGTTGAAGCAATAATTCATGTATGTGTTAAGCTCAGACAGCTTTTTTCCAAAATTACACACCTTTTCTAACTGGAATGTGTCCAGTTAGAAAAGAAAAAACACACTTTTTCTTTGTCAAAAAAGTAAAAAAAAAAAGTGCTGGCAAGTAATTATTTCATGTGGGGGATGAATTTATATATTTTTAGGGTAACAATACATAAGTAGATCATTAGTGAAGGAGCATCATTAGGAAGCACAGCCTGGGTTCTTCATTTCATGTGAGCTGCTGCTACAGTTAACCTTAGTTTGTACATCCTCTTGCTGAACACTGTCTCAACAACTTTAAAGTGAAATGCCACATTTTGATTCGGAATTGGTTGAACAAAAATGGCAATTTTCATAAAAGCTGTACATCCCTGCATTTTCAGTCTTCTTCCACAGTTTACTAACCTCCTTTTTTTTTATTCACTCAGGCTAGTGTTGGAAAAATACTAGTCTAAGTGTAATGGAGAAATGGGCAGATGAATACAGATTACAGAATGCTGTAATCAAGCTTGCATAAGAACACACCCTTTAAAAAGATCTGTATGCACTTATCTGCCTGAATTCCTGAACATATGGGCTCTACTCTGTTTTTCATCATCTCCTCTTTCCCAAGCTGTCAAACTGTGTTCTGTTTTCATCACTCTGAACCAATCATTTTCTAGCTGGCCTTCTGCAAGCCAATCAGTCTCTGTACTGTGGGCTTCAAATCTTAGCGCCTCTGGTCGATCTACATAACCCTATATCCATGTTTTGATATGTTGTTTCAAAATATACGTTTGTATAATCAGTCACAGTAGTCACGTTTGATGTTGACTTAATGTGAAGCCATAGTCATCTCAGCAGGGGACAATTGCATCAACGTACACTGCTTGGGTAAAATCATAATTGTAATAGCGTTTAACCCTCACTAACTAAATGTAAAACAAAATGAAGATATAAAGTTTTTGCAGTTTTGTTTTTGTCATGTGCTTGGCTAAGTGTGTGCACGTAAGCACACTCTAGCAAGTAAATAGTCAAAAGAATTTAACCTGCTTTCTGTCTGTGCACCACCAAAGCCAGGTAACTTGATTATATGTTTCTATTAGTTGTCACCAGGTGGCACACCTGCCAACAGTGGTGTAGGAAATGCCAATCTTCAAGCCTTTTGGCATAGTACAGAAAGAAAACAATACATGTGACACTACAAAAACAGACTTTATTAAAAAATTACCACATTATATATGAAGGAGAACAGAACTGGATTTAGACATGTTGCTCCTGGCCTGCTGTCAAAATGAACAGAAGGCAGGAAATGATGAGGGGAAGAACCTGGGATAAAGCAAATGATATGCTCCTTATTTATGTCAGTCAAAGTGGCATATGTGGTCTGAATTATCATTTAGCTATTACACTAGTATGTGCATATGCACACACACGCACAAACACACACCATTTGACAGCCAAGAAATGACATGTTAATTGCAGCTGCTGGTTAAAAGGCCTAACAGCCATTTAGAGTAAAAGGGAGAACTCAACAATGGATGATAGGAATTTGTCTTACTGCCAGAGCTGTCGTGCTAGACAAGGAGACTCATCAGCTGCACTCTGTTTCAATGGATATTTACACTGGTGGAGCTAATGCATTTAGGTTGGCTTGCAAGATGAAAAAAAACCTCTGTCAAATCTCACTGAGCTCTGATTTTGACATTTTCATATTGTAGACAAACATTTTTTATGACTGGAGTATTGACTTGTGATTTTGTTTAAATTTTGATCATTTACAAATGATTACTAAAGGAGCAAGCTTTACATTTTGATATTCATTATATTTGCATCATTTTCTGTAGGATTGAAATTAAATGATCTTTATAACATTTACAAAGGGAAACGCAAACTATTACAAACAGTTAAGATTGTGTTCTTTCCCTGTAAAACACATTAGGTAAAAACACAAGCTAAGCAGACTTTTGATTTTGATGCTGGCATGGACATTCTTTGCTATCCATTAGTACACTGTCAGTATGCCATTGCAGGTAAGCAGCAAATAAAACTCAAAAGATTAGGTTCAAAGTTAGTGAGAAATTATTTTAAAGAGTGGAATGGCACTGAGCGCAAACAAAATGCAAACTGATAACACACTAAATTACTTTTTTTGTGATATGGAACTCAAAGTCACACAGAAACGTAGCTCTGTGGTTCTAGACCACCGTGCTGTCTCCCTTTCCTGTACACTAGCTCAGCCACTTGGTTGTGCTTCTCTGTGTTCACAGTCCCAGGTTGCATCGTGCATCGTGCTATTACTTGTATGTCTGTGGATCTGGTACGTAGGGCCTGTTCTTGTGCTGCCATGTTCATGAAAGCCATGTTGTCTTTTATGAAGATATATGTCCCACTTGGGGGCTACTGAAACAAGAGACACATGGACAAAGACTAACTATATATGCATAACATTTAGACTCAAATAATCATAATAACAGACTGAAGCTAACTGAAAACATTTTGGTTAAATATAATTAAGCTAATATCTAGCTAATATATGAGAAAACTGAATCATTTTTTCACTTATGGATCTTGTGTACATTTTTAAACGTGTTACTCTGCTTGATCTTATTATGCTTTTTAACAAGTTTGACCCTACCATTATTAAATTATTTTTAACTGTACTTAGAGCTCACAGTGACATCAGTTGACAGCAATCCTCTTTGAAGCAGGTCAGCCTGAAAACCAGCGGCAGCGGGAGTCTTGATTAAGACTGGGCATTTTAGATTAATTGTCGACTGGAGCACTCATGGCAGGGGGTATCTCCAGGCTGCAGTTGGGTCCATCAGATTTAACCAATTTATGCAGTGCCTGAATGATAGCTTATGTTCCTGCTAGTATTTGTCTTCTATATTAGAGCTAGACGGGCAAGAGGTGACTGGGGAAGATGGTGTTATTAGAAAATGATGCCCATGGGTAGGTCTCTCTGTGGTGACATGGCTATTAGAAAAATACGGAGTGGATATGATGAGGATCAAGTGAATGTGTACAAGAAATGATTAAAGGAGTGGGACTTAGATGATAAAACACAAAAAACAAAAACAAAACAAATGCTGATGTATCACAACACAAACAAAAAAGGGAAAGCAGTTCTCTCCAAAATAGCATTTAAGCAGCATTACAACAAATGCCTAAGCCAGGGGTCCCCAATCCTAGTCCACGAGGGCTGGTGTCCCTGCAGGTTTTAGATCTCACCCTGGGTCAACACACCTGAATCACATGATTACTTCATTACCAGGCCTCTGGAGAACTTCGATACATGTTGAGAAGGTAATTTATCCATTTAAATCAGCTGTGATGGATCAAGGACACATCTAAAACCTGCAGGGACACCGGCCCTCGTGGACTGGGATTGGGGACCCCTGGCCTAAGCTGATAACAATACAGTGACTTTTTTACTGAAGCAGTCTTCAATTTTAATACACATTTGTTTGGAGAAGCAAATCAGGTCCTGTGTGTACAGGAGCTAGCAACATGAAGAAGACAGTTTTACATGTAAACATAGTGTAAATCACAGCACCACCTTTAACAGTACATGTAAAAAAAACAATAAAATGCTTAAACTTAGAAATGGTATTTTTGTAAATGAAAATAAATAGTTTTAAATGTGATGTAAGCAACACAGTTCAAAAAAGTTGAGAAATGGGTAAGGGTTTATATATAGGGCTGTATGTTTTATTTTTATTTTTATTCTTATGTTGTAAATTTGCCCTGGACAGCCTCTTATTTCGAGTTTATCATTTTATATTCTTTACTTTTGTGTGAACCTGTGTGCTCCATCTGCCTGTCACTTTGCTGCTGGAACACATGAATTTCCCAAATGAGAGACAGTAAAGGATATTTCTATTTCTTTTCTATTTCTAATAGGTTCTCGATTTGTGCTCTCAGAAGCAATTTCACAACTTATTATCCACACTTATCGCATCACACTGATTTGTTATCCACCAAGTCAGTATGATGAGTATGATTATCCTAAAATGATTAGCCTGGAAACTTTGTGTGATTTTTGTTTAAATTTAACTAAATGCAAAAGTCAGCATGGTATCATGTTCACAGTCACAATGCTAATATGCTGTTGCTTGATAAGTATATTTATCACATTTGCGATCTTACTTCAGGGTTCTTCAGTTTAAAATGCTATTTGGGACATAAAATGAAGCTAAACACAAAGAGGTGATGATAATGTTGTTAATATATTTCTTTTGTCATAAATTTAAAGAAGGAAAGTAACACTGGATAAAGTAAAAGTGAAAAATGAATAAAAAATATATTAACCCTGAGGAGAGATTCACAAATTCCATGGCAATTCACCCAGTAGTTTTTAAAGACATGTCAGTTACAATCAAAAATGCCATCCTGCTCAAGACAATAGAAGAAAACCTTCAAATACTGCATAGTTCAACCTCTGGAGACCACAAATCCATTCAGTGTTTTCTACCATACAACATTTCAATGTGGACCAGTGTGCTAGATTGAGCTATGTGCTAGTGACTAGTATGACATTAAATCCTTGAGGAACTCAATTAACCTCTAAGAAGTCTGTCTTACAAAAGATTTATATATTTTACATTTAGATATCAGCATGCATTCAATAGCTCATGACCTAAAGTATTCTATATAAAAAGTAAAAATATATTCAAGTTTCATGGAAGGTTCTATGGAATCAGGAACTGAACCAAAATGAAATAAATAGCGCATTCACTGAGACTGCACAACCTTGATCAAGTCCTATGCATTTAATAATGATTTGCAGGGACAGACTATACCGCTATACTGTGTACACAAGGTAACATGTGACCTTTCCGTCAGGGTGCCTCATTAGACCGGCTGTCAGAAGATTTTGCTGAAAATGTTGTCTTCTTTGTGATGTTCTTAACACCTTTTTCTGTTTTACACTCACACTGGTATTGGCTATGTTGGTGGCCTTGCCATCAACTCCTGAAAGAAGTCCTCTAGAACTTCCATGCTGTTACTTTGATTTATTAAAAATCTTTTGTTCCTAGAGCTGAAGGGTGATTGTGAGTAGTCTGTCTATTCTGTCACAATGCAGACAGGTATCCACATATGTATTTTTTTTTTCTTCCCTGGACATAGCCTTTAATGCATGATTGACATATTCATTCATTAGCTAGCTAGATTTGACAGAATGGCAACTTGCCAAGAGTGCTGAAGTGTTGAGGGATGAAATACTTTGTTCAATACCACATAGGACTGTCTGTGGGCAATGACTGGAGGTGAAGCAGTAATACTCCAAAATTCTACATTTCACTATGAAATTATCATCTCCAGTCCCTTCAAGGGTGAATGAGTAAGTTTGGTTCTTTAAAATCTTCTTCTTTGAATTTATGTTGGTTCCAAAGGACTTTTATAATCCCAAGTTTTGAAAAACAAAATGACAGAAACTCTTCAAACCACACCTAAAGCATAATCCATTTCTCTGCACCCTTAATTCTCAGTTTGTTCGAAGCAGTCTTCATCTTACCAAAAGATTGTTAAGTACACTGTTTTGTACACTGCCTCTTCCAAAATACCAGAACTCCGACAGAGCCATCTGTCACACTGCAAACACACGCATACAGACAGCAGGAATGGTCTGACAATTCTCTTCAGATAAAGTAAAAAGCTGTCACTATTGGAATTCCTAATAACTGTCCACTACTGCTTCTATGATGAAGAAGGAAATTGCATTTTATAGCCATCTTCCAAGTCTATAAGGGGGTCCTTAGCTGCCTAAGCTTGTAAGCTTACTAACAGAACCAAAGTTCACACACTTATTTGTAACAGTTCAATCCTATTTTAAAACGGGTCTAAAAAGCATGCTTCTTTTGTGGCACATTTAAAATAAGTAACACAGCTAAAGCCTTACAGTGTCTTTGTCTATGTTGCACTAACATAAAATTGCAAATTTTCCAAAATAAATATATATAACATTCAGTTCATAAATGTCCTTGGAGCCCATAGCAATAATGGCTGAGCACGAATGGAAATAATTCCAATATTGCACTGAAATCATCAGCCATCATCATTAGAAATCATCATTTGCTTTTGCGACAGACCTGAATTAATATTAAGAATATGCTTAAGAATTATTTGTGATTTCATTTCTTTTTTTTTCTAGGAATGTAATTTATCTATTTTCCACTAAAAGAACTAGACTCCTGTAAAAATATTTGCTATTTTCCTGATTTTTTTTATTGTGGTTTTGGCATATTTGATAGATTTATATGTTTCAGCTCGTCCAACAAATTATAATATTATAACCCAATTAAATACAAAATGCAGTTTTTAAATGATGATTTCATTTATTAAGAAAACCCCAAACTTTTCAAACCTATCCAGCCTTGTGTGAAAAACTCACAGCCTATTGACCAGTTGTGCGACCCTGTGCAGACATATTTTGCCAGTGTGTCGATACTCAAAATACTGTGTGTTAAAATAATTGTCTTGAAGCCTAGGGCCACTTCGTATAGAATATTAATGTGTAACCATTAGAATAATCAATACCTGTTATACCAGTATGTGATCTACCACCCTCTGGCCACCCATATACTCACCCACAAGAACACCCCTTACCATCCTTCTAATGATCAACCAGAGTGCCCAGCTTCCTTACCAACACTCTATATAATTGAAGTATCAATAAAACAAAACAGCACTGGCAGTTGATCTGTGGGTCCTGAGATAATGCATGTGATAAGGAATTGACACTGATGTGAATGGTCAGAGCAAATGCACTCTGGGTAAAGGAAATGAATGAGAGACAGGGAAGACAGGAATAGTGAGGGGGATGTTATTGCTGTACAAAGCGATGTCACATGGTCATTGACCCCGCTGGTTTGAAGTGTCAGTGTGAGTAGATACAGTGTTGGCGATATGAGGACTCAAATGGAAAACAGAAAACCAAACACTTGTGGGCTTAAGGGGAAGATAAGTGCAACAGATAGAGGTTGCGTGTGTGTATGTGTGTGTGTGTGTGTGTGTGTGTGTGTGTGTGTGTGTGTGTGTGCGTGCGTAAAATGACAAGCTATTTAATGAAGAGGTTGTGAGTGGACCATTGCAGTAAAGAAGGTAGTATATTTTCTATTTTTTGTAATGTTTAAAGTCCTCTACTGAGAATACTTCTACCTATTGGAAGTGGGCAAAGTTCTGGGATAATAATGAAAAATCTTTGTATTTACATGAAATCCCAATAAAGTCAACTATCTATTCAATGTTCTCTTATTGTTACTGAATAGAATCTCAAATTGAAACTATCTACAAATCACAACATGTAATAGCAAATTTTTAGATGTTTTTGGAACTTAAATTGGTTTTGTTTGCAACAAATGCCTCCAGATTCTAATACACATTCCCGAGTTTATATCTGAACAAGACTCAAATGTTTTTCTTTTTGTTTTGTTTTTTTTTTCCTTTCTCTTGAATTAACAACTTTACTGACTTTGAAAATGGCTATAAATACAGCCAAAGCCACAATTCACCCACTTGAGAGCTGATAATGCATCATCAAGTGCAGCACCAGTGTACTTCACTCAGAGTTAGTTGATGCTAAAAGCAAGCTGTAATAGGTTTGAGTTATGCATTTTTCCACACATAGCTCTCAGCCCCTGAAAACAACTTTGGCAGACAGCAGTTAAAAATTCCAACCGGAAACTGTATTGCACAAATGTATATTCACAGTTGGGTTCCCCCCTCCTCTTTTATTCGCAACATAGCGGTCCCACCCTGGGTTCTAGCAAGCGCCATCTAAAATGAAACGCTGGAGCTTCTATCCCTGACAAATGACTGAACTTCATAGCAGAGGGAATTAACATGCTGAAGGACCATAATTTAACTGCAGTTTCTTGGAAATACCACTGAACTTGAGCTTAACGTTGCCTCTTTTCTTTCACTGCTCTTGGTATGCAGTCATTAACCTACCAAAAGAACATAAATAAATTACCACCTGCTGACACTTAAATCATTTTGAACTTCCTGAATTAAATCATCATGAGTGAGACTTGGGAAAGAAGCCAGAGAGAGAGAGGCATATACAGTAAGTAATAAAGCAAATGAGGCACCCAAAGGAATTAAGGCAGTCTCATGAGAAATCTAGTCCACTTAAGAGCTGACTTCTGAAAACTTTCTCTGGAGAATCCTAGATTACAACCAGGGTGCATCATTAAAAACATATGCAAATTTGGGTCAGGGTTCTCTATTCTGTGATTTTACACTCATGCAAAAAGTGAGCATTTTTGTAGAACTCATATTTTCTGTCAGGTTACAGGAACTCTCTGCTTTTAATTGCTTGAATGTGGCTACCCAACATGTAAATTGTCTGTAATAACATGTACACTAATATTGATACAGACTGTAATTGGAAAAGTAACATTGCAATGGCACACATGCTCTGTGTGCAGTATGAGGAGCTTCCTTTTCCTTGACCTTACAATGTGTGGTCCTCTATCTGCCAGCTCATTTGTCCTCAATACTGCTGATAATCATGGGCACAGTGATCACTCTACATCTCTCCCTTTTCCCATCATTCTGTTACCTTAACTGCTTTTATGATCTCTCATTTCTCTAAGCTATCCTCTCAGCACAGTCTCACTACATTTAAGTTACTCTTTTTTTCTCCTTCCATCTAATCGTGCTGTTAGCTTTTCCTCTCATTCAACTCCCTGCCTCCACTTTCATCCACTCATCCTCTAAATCAGTCTTCCATCCCCATTTCATTTCCTCACCCTTCTTTCATGTCTCCAGTTTTACTTTTCCTATCTATCTTGTCCATCCACGGGTCTTCTTTTTACTCTTGACCTGTGTCTACCCTCTGTTTCCTCTGTCTTTCAGCTACTTTCTTTCCTCCTTTTTTGGCACTCCTTTTACGTCCACCTTACTCTGCTTTTATGTTTTCCTCTACCTCCAAGTATATCACCTTTTCCCTCCTTTATACTCTGTTCCTCCTTTTTTTTTTTTTTTTTAACTTCCCTCCCTGTTGATTCCCTCCTGTCTTGCTTTTTCTTCACCTCTGTGTTTCAGGCTCACTGTTCCCAGTTCTCTCTGAAACAATAGCAGAGGGTGTCTAAGGCTCTTACCAACCACAGTAGCAGACTGCATTAATATTGCATGCCACTGTCTTATCGACCACAGAAATGCCAGGAATACAGAGCTGGCTACAAGACAAGTTAGTGGCTAGAGTGGCTGCTCATGGACACACACACACGTGCATGCTGTATATAAAGCACTGGTAACACCTAAAAAACCTAATGTGTGGTTTGAGTGGTGTTGATTTGGGGTTCGGTGGGTTACTGAATCTACACCTGGTGAAAAGATTAGATTTCCTCACCACTGAATAAACTGGTACATTGAGAGAAATGCATAGTACATTTCATAGAGATACAACTACGTCTTTGCAGACTGAAAATGGACCAAAATCTTACTTTAGTGTCTCTAAGCTTAAATTGGGGTCCAAATGTTAAGTCAACTAAAAACAAGTTTTTCAATGGAAATGTTTTCCACAGTGACAGAAAGAAAAGGGCACAAGCAGGCACAAAGTAATACACAAAGGCACACACACACATACACATACACATACACATAAACCCAGCATGTGTCTGTGCCTGCTGGCAGGCTTTTTCCATCAGCTGGACCTATCACAGCTTATTATCAGCTCCTTTGAACCGTGGGCTCAGAGCATGATTGCGCTCTCAATTAATGCCTGTATGATCTACTTTGACGGAGCGAGTAATGACAAGTGCCTTGCCTGTGTGTGATTGTACACATGTGCTTTTTTGCACACACATACACACCCAAACGTGGACTTTTTTGGGGGGCTGTATGTTTATATATAACCATGTCCCTTTGTGTCTTTCCATTACACTTAGTGCATGTATGTTTTCAGAGTGTGTGTATGTGTGTGAATGTGTAAGTGTGTTGTCTCGTCAGGGGGTAGTGAACCAGTTTAGGCTAAATTGGGAGAGACATATGTGACTCTGCATTGAATGTCTTTTCAAAGGCATCCTTTTATCTTTGGCCTCCTTCATAACCAACGGAATCTGCTTGCAGAGCGGCTGAAGAAGTTTTTGATTATTTCACCGCGCTGTCATCTGTGATGGGCTTTAAGATTAAACCTAGCACCTCTCAAGCTGCTCTATTTATACCAGTCAGAGGAAGATAGCATATAGAAAGTTTCAGCCTTTGAATACTGGGTTAGGTATACAGACATAAAAGCTTTTCTCGCTGCATGTTTGTATGTAGCCATGTCCACCCAAAAAGATAAAACGCAGGCCAAAGTTGATTGACATATAGAAGGATGAAAGCTCCCCAAAGCCTGAAAAACCCAGACAGCCCGTCATTGTGCTTGTCTCTGTCTCTGTATGCATGTTCTTCAAAAACACAAATAAAGATGAAAGTTGGTAAGCTGTGAGACTTAATTTGACTGCAGACATTTTTCCCCCTCTATATTTGTGTATGACTGAAATGCAGCACTGGAATACCATGTAAAGTCAAGTCAAGTCATATCCCGTGGCACATTGCATTGAGGCAGACCAAGACTTAAATGGGTTGAGAACAAGAGAAAGGCAGGGGCAATGTTTTCTTCTCTGTAAGCTAATAAATATAAAGAGTGAAGTCAAGCTCACTATTGATTTTCTGTATTTTCCCATCTACGTAACACAATACAGTTTATTGTGTTAGGTAGATGTGTGTAATTATTTTCTAATGTAACTATAGTTCTTACCAAAATGCATGGAAAACAGACCTACATTTCACAATATCTTGCTAATAGTTTAACTGCTGAC
Source organism: Pelmatolapia mariae (assembly GCF_036321145.2). NCBI lineage: Eukaryota > Metazoa > Chordata > Actinopteri > Cichliformes > Cichlidae > Pelmatolapia > Pelmatolapia mariae. The sequence goes on from NC_086232.1 coordinate 38,173,119, forward strand.
ACTCTTTGTGCAGTTAGTGACTGTCAACACAAATAATTTTAGGTCATAAAAAGAAACAAATGATTTTTGGCTTTTAGGTTATAACTGCTTCCTTACTATAACTGCACCCCTTTTAGCTAGTCCCACCCAGTCTTATTTTCTTTAATCCTAACTGCTGTAAAGACATACCCAGAAAGTGCATTCATTAGTGAGCCACCACCAAAAAGGGCAGGCATTGCTCAGTCCACACACAGTGGCAAGGTCATAATGTATAAACCTCCTCAATCTTGCTTCCAGAGAAATTGCCTTCAAGGTTCAACACTTTTCTTCCATTAAGACTCTGAAGACAGTTACTCTTTGTCTATAGGTTTAATAATGTAGAAAGTGTGAAACTGAAGTAAAAATATACCTCATTTACAATTGCAAAGTATAATCTTTAAATCGCCTATTGTTCTGTAGCACATATTTTGTTAGAGTAAGCATAGTTGCACTCTCAGCCCATGCTACTTTAACAACTTTTTTACAGACCAAACTTCACCAGTGTTGCAAAATATAATCATGACATTAGAGGTAAGTAATAAGTAATAAACAAGTCCCATACAGACGATGCCACAAAAAGATAAAGGAGGGCAGCTATAAGTGGATCGGGACCATGCACAAACTTCCTACTTTCTTCCACTTCGTGTAATGTCACTGTATGTCAAAACGAATCACACAATCGCCCATCGAGGGTGCTAAAAGTACAATCACACCAATGCGCATCCATATCTAATCAAATACATAATGGTGACTACCTCAACTAACAAAATCTAGGTTTTTAGTTGTGAGCTATGTGAACCAAGACAGAAAAACATTGCACACTCAGCCATGAAAAAGTGTATTTGCCTCCTACCTGATTTGTAAGGGTTTTTTTATTATTAATTTTTTGCTTATTTGCCACACTTTGTTTGTTGAAACAAAGTGTGGCAACAAATTTTAATATTAGACCAAGATAACCCAAGTAAATACAAACTGCAGTTTTTTTTTATGATAATTTCTTTTCTAATGAAAAAAAGGTCTGGCCTCATGTAAAAAAAAGTTATTGCACCCTAAATCTAATAATTGGCTTTCCCAGCCTTGACATCAAGCGCTACAATCAAGCGTTTGCGATAACTAGCAGTAAGTCTTTCAAGTGACAGTGGAGGAAGGTTGGCCAACTCTTCTTTGCTGAACAGTTTTAATTCAGCCACATCGGAGGGGTTTTGAGCATGAGCAGCCTGTCCAAGGTCATGCTAAAGCATTTCAATCAAATCTGAGATTTAAGTCTCGGCATTGAGTAAGCCACTACAAAACTGTTTTTTTTTTTTGAGTCACTCAGAGATGGACCACATAATGTTTTCCTAAAAGTCTTAGGGATTATAAAGATTTTTTTTTAAATTTGATTTTTTTGACAAATGTGAGACAGGTGACAAGTGGGGCTTGCAGTTCTTTAAATTATGTTCTTGGCTCTGGGTTCTCTTGTGACCTCCTTATTATATCATCAGTTCACACCAAAGTTGGAATAATTTTGGTAGGTTAAAGCGATTTTTGATTCATCATGTCCTGCAGTGATCAGGCAGGACAAAAATAATAAATAAAATGAAAAATAAAGACGAAGCTAATAGCGTTATCAGAAGTAAAGTACAAAATCCACAGTCCCTGTTCAGTGCAGTATGGTCACAACAGCTGGTAAGTAATTCAGTTTAACTGGATTATTATTGATTATGTATACCATTTTGTTATATTATTATTTTTGTATTATATTTTGTGGCTATTTTCTGCTATTAATTGAAATGTAAGACTAAAAAAGTGAAGACAAATGGTGCTCTAAATCACACAACAAAAGCCCTCCTCTAGAGACCAACTAGGGCAATTTCTGTTTGTTGCTCCCATGTTGCTCAAATAATGGTTCCTCAGTCAGTCCAGTACTTTGTAATGTTGTAACATTCTTTGTTTCATTTGATTGCTTTGTCTTCAGCTGAATATAGAATAAGCAAGATTGTGTTCATTACCCGTCATTAACACTTACCCAGTGTGCAAAGTGACGTCAGAGTCTTTTATGTGTCATTTTTGGACGTCCAGTTTTGGTCCACTGAAGGCAGTGTCTTTTTTTAACATCTACTGAACGTCTGGTGTTGATGTCTGTAGGACCTCTGTGTATGGGCTATTTATGGGTCAAATGTGATTTAGACTCATTTTAGTTGTTGTTTTTATATGGCTTCTATAGGTTCTGTAGTCCCATGTTTCCAGAGGGTGGAGGACATGTTTTCTATACACTGCCAATTAATTTTAAAAATCATCCGCAGCTGAAACAATCAAATGAAGCTAATGGAAAAGGATCTGGAACAGAATGCCAACTTTTGAAATGGGACAGTGGTCCCTCATTTATCGCGGGAGTTACGTTCTAAAAATAGCCCACGATAAGTGAAATCCATGAAGTAGCCAACTTTATTTTTTACAATTATTATAGATGTTTTAAGGCTGTAAAACCCCTCATTACACACTTTATACACTTTTCTTAGACAGGTTGAGAGTGTTTAAACAAGAGAGAAAAGTGTGAAAATGTTCAAAGTTCAAACCTTGTAGAAAAATAAGTGCAGTATTATAGAATGAAACCAAAGGCACCCGCAGGTGATGACGTTTCGTCGACATTGTTGTTTGTTGGGGAGAATACTTACAAACATACAGTACAGCACTTCAGAGTCACACTACTAGTGATCGAAGATTTATGTAAATTTGACAAGCTGCATGCATTCTGTACTGTGCAGGAGATACTGCACAAGATTGACTGACGATGGTCTACAGCCAATCAGGACGCGGAACACAATGCACTGTAAAAAAAAAAAAAAAAAAAAAAAAAAGCATGCAAAATTGCACAAAAAAAATCCGCGAACAGCAAGGCCATGAAAGGTGAACCGCATTATAGCAAGGGACCACTGTACATCAGTTATATACTTATATGTGAAGGAATGCAGAGTGATCAGCAGACATCTCCAAGATGTCTTGATGCTAAAACAAAATTGAGCAGCTACAGGGTGAAGTCCCCAGCTTCTTAGAGACAGACAAAGACTGTTGAGCAGATTGTCCAGTTTAAACATACATACTGGCACAAACTTCTCCTACTTTCCACCATAACTTCTTTCAGTCCAGCTAACAATCGCAACCACACTGATCACTTCCTCTTACAATCAAGTGTTTTTCAAAATTAAACAGAATTGAACCGTATATAGGGCAAATGCTTTTTTCAAACTTCTTAAACACATTGTACTCCTTTCAAAAACAAATTCCCAAATTTTTCTAAGGACTTTAACCATTATTATTTTAAATTTTTACACAACTTTCAATACATCTTGTTAAATGACAGATTTAAGCTGGTTACAAACAAATAAGCTGATTAATTGAAATAAATAAACCAGTTAAAGAAAAACGGGAAAATGCAAAATAAAAAAAAAAAAAACATGCACTGAATAAATCAATAGGCTACCATATAATAAATTGTCTTTGTTTATATATAATCTGTATTCATATGTATCATGCTCATATGCATCAACAATGTTGACAATTTTAAATAAAAAATATTACATTTAATGATCATGTAAATTTCTTGCACCTGTCATAGATGTCTACATGACGTCTGAAGAAATTACCCAGTCCAAAGTTCAAATGTTGAACATCATATTGACGTCCAAGTCATGGTTGGATGTCCAAATTGTGGACCTAGTTGGGGCATTGTATAGATATCCAGAATTGGTCATTGACAGATGGACCCAATATTGACATGATCTGCACGTCTATCTGACGTCTCTGTATCTATTAGTCCAGCAAGTGCAGTAAGTGATCATATATTTATGGGCATATCAAAATAAATATCAACATGAAACAATGAAGAAAACATAATTTCTTTCTGTAAATGATATTTCAAATGATCCATCCATTTAGTGTTTTAATTAAGTTGTAAATTGTCAATTCTTTTAATTAAGTATTTGAAAACTCTGGCACAATATATGTTTTCATTGACTTAGAAGAAAAAAAAACATATGAATTTGCTTGATTTTGCAATTACATAATTTTGGGTATCAGTGGACTGAAGGTAGTTTCTGCAAAACATGAGGTGTCATCTTTGTCCTCCGGAGAAATATGCCTACTTTAATAAAAACATCACACAATATGGACTGACAAAATAAAGAACTCATATATTTATAGTTGGATCTGACCGGGGCTGGCCATTTGAGAGTTAAAAAGCAAAGTCCTTAAGTAAGTGCTGTGCTGTGTGTTGCCAGGCTTTCTGCCACCTCGCGGTTGTTTCAGTTTTATAGTTCAGTATAATCCATTTTGGATTACCACTGGGGTAATGCTCCTACGATTAAAAAGGATTTTCCCTCTAGGGTTTTAATGAGAATCTCAGCAGTATTTGTAGTGTTGAACATCCTCTGGTCTCTCTGTCAAACCTGGTGCTTTGCATGTATGTCAATCCAAGTCAATCCATACATGTGTGCTTATGGATGTGCATTTCTCTCCTTGTGTGCAGCCTAATGTTTAAATTTTCACTCGTCTGTTTGCATGTGTTATAAACTGTTATAAACTACTATCTATTATAAATAGAATTTAGATTACTGATGAACTGAAAGGAATATGAATAGTGAGGAAGGAAAAAAAATAACACAATTAAAATGACTCAGTATAATTTGAAGATAATTTGGTTTAAAGACATTAACATTATTGCAAAATATGTTACTTAATATATTGATGGTTTATTTTCTGTTTTTTAGTAATTATGTCTTGTTTAACCCTAACCCTCCACCCAAAGTGTACTGCTATGATTATTGTGCTTAATCCAGATAATTGTACACGATATTTTCCTAGAAACAAAAAACAAAAAAACAAATAAATTATTGAATAGCTTTTTTTTAATTATTTTTTAAAATCGTAATAACAAAGTAAATTGGGATACAAGTTATTCAACAGTGGCTGAAGGCTTTATAAAAACATTACCTTACAATCAAACATGGAGTGTTTTAATAGTCAAATAAATGAATATGGAAAACCCTGTCCTGGTTACCAAATAGTTTCCATCCTGGCACCAATCAGGCGTGCCTAAGTGAACTCTAAATGAGGTAAATACTACACTGATGATGGTCGTTCTGTGCGGCAGGGGGCATCTTGTATCCAGCAGTTCTTTTTCATATTCATGGACTCGGGATTTTCCAGTGGGAAAGGAGGTATGTATGTAATTTTAAGAAGCAGAAAACTGATAAGGTATTTATTTATTTATTCATAATGGTGAAAAATGTTTTTTTTTCTTCTTCTGAAATGTCTGAAGGGGATCTGACCTTTCAGAGTTTGTAATCTACATGACTTTCTATCAGCTTAAAACATGTGCTGCTTTGGAATAAGTTCCTCTGTCTCCCCTCCATCCACATACTCTTGTCTAATGTTAATAACAGTAGCTGTGGACTGACAACAAAGATCACAGGAGCTGGATCAGAATAATCAGACGTAAGGTTAAACGGGCCCCTGGAGAGACTTCACTCAAGCTTGACTACAGTTAGCCATCTGCCCAGTAGGGTGTGTGATTTGTTAAATAGATCTATAAATTAAGGTTGTTTGGAACCATGGATGCTTGGTACATGATTGATTCAATAATACTTTAATGTCTGACTACTCGACGAACAAAAGGCTGTGCACATGTGAATATCGACAGAAGCATAGAGGAAGAGAAATGAATGTAACTCTGTAATTTTCTGGTTTAAAAAAGAATCCAATAAGCCACACTGTTTGAATAAATGATGAAACACTGTGGGTTTGTAGGAGATCAAAATCACCAATGAGTGATGGTAACCCACCTTTGTGAAAGAAAGATATCAAAACCAAAAGGAGCTCAAAACCACACTTGCACGTAAGAAGAATACAACAGAATAGCCAGAATAGCCCTTTATTGTCATTGTAAATGTACAACAAAATTATAGAGAAAAACATTAGTTTGTTTTCCGGGGGGGGGGGGGGGGGGGCAGGGATCAGAAGCAGAGAGAAGTGGTCAGATTGTCCTAGATGGGGGAGGGGTGTCACTCTGCAGGCATGCTTAATGTTGCTGTACTGGTTTGATGAAAAGATATATGATTCCAGACTTGGGTACTTCATTTAGAAGTGCTTTTTTTAAAATTGTTGTATAACATTAACATTTTCTATTCAAGGAGAGTAGAAAAGCACTATATAAGAACTAGTCCATTTAACATTTAACATTATTTTTATGACCAGCACTGAACACAAGGCTGTGATCGCTTCATTTTTTTTATTGCTCATTCATAATTGTGCTTTTCTGGTGGCTACTTCAAAGTCTAGTAGCTCTTTTCTCTTTACATCTCCTATGTGTAAGTGCAGGTGTTTTTGTTCTCCTTTCCCGAGTCTTTAGCTTTTGTGATGTTCATACATACACACATTTTGCCCTTGACACTTTTTCTCTATATGTTAGTGTGCAACGACAAATCACAGGAACACCACTGCCCACTTCTGTCTCTGCACGTGTATGTGTGAGTTTGTGTGTGTGTGTGTGTGCACCATGGCTTTATAATGGTGGCAGTAAGGTAGAGGGTGCATGTATGCCAGTGTGTGTGGGTGTGTGCATAGGTGGTTGCATGTGTGTGTTTGCCAGACTGGCCCCAGGGTCCCAAGCCATCACGCTTTATGAGGTATGGCAAGGTGAGAGCAAAACATCTGCTAGCCCAAAGAAAAGCCCTGGTTTGGGACTTGTACTGGGTTTGGACAGTGAACACATACACACACTTACTCACATACATTTAACTGCTTTAAAGAAATACATACTTGACTCAGACACACTGCCAGAACCTTTAAAATACACAAGCCTTGATCTTAAGAAGCAACACACCATATACAAGCAAACCTCCATACATATTGAAGCACACTTAGCTATTACAATAGACATGAACACACACAAAGTACTCTAAAAAAAAAGAAAGCGAAAAGAAAAAAAACAATTCTGAAGCAGACATGAACATCCTCCTCAGGCTTTCTTTTTTGTGATCCTCCCTTCTTGGCTGCCTCTTTCTTCCTTATTGTAGTGTTTCCGTCATGTCAAGGGCATTGGAACAATCCCCTAGTACCTGCCATCGTAGCCCCCCTCCCCATTCCTCTATTCCTCTCTTCCAGCAACCCCTCCTGTCTTCTCAGAACACCCCGGAGAGGAGAACTGCCATGTAAGGTCTAGTGGAGAGAGGATAGACACAGAAAGCATTCAGACCGCCTCTGACATCAGAATCACTGAACCTGCCCACATCTATTCTCCCCAACCTTGTCTGTCAAACTGCCTGTCTGTATGTTATGTGTATGTGTGTGTGTGTGTGTGTGTGTGTGTGTGTGTGTGTGTGTGTGTGTGTAGTTCTGCCTTTTTAACCCCTTTTTCATGCAGTCAAAGTTAGCTGGAAAAGTAACTTTTTCTCTCTGAGAAACTGTGATGGGAGATGTTCTTTCTTAGTTGCCAAAAATGTATCAACAATGTAAATTTATTTGAGGTAGTGCTGAGGATTGGTTCATGTATATATAGTGGTACTTATAGCTTAAACAGTGACATGTAACCCTATAGCTCCATCTATTGGGATAGCGTATTATCATTCTGAGCTCAGGCCACCTTTACCTTGTGCTTTATGTCCGTTTGATATACCTAGGAAGCAATGGTTGAAAATCTGAACAAAAACATTGAGACATGTCCAGTTCTCAACTAAAATAGTGCCATGACTGAACTGAAGCCATATCTTGTGAAGTAATGCATCCAAAAGGATGCTGTCATTCTTTTGCTTTCCAAAAAGCATTTGCCTTGTATAATATGCCTTGTCAAGCACCCCTGAAGAGGTTTGGCTAAATTACAGTCATCGGTTGAATACCGCTTGATATTTTCCATTTTAACTGCAGCAAGTACAATTCTTTTCTGTCTTCCACTTGGCCTCCCTTCCCGTCAACATTATTTGTCTGCTCTGTCTGGCTTGTAATTGTAAAACACTCCAAAACAGTCTGAAAGCGTATAAACAAATGGAAATAATGCCCTTTCTTCCGACTTAAATAAAGAAATGTAATTCCAGTTCATACTCACTGAATTTCAGTCAGGATAACAACATAAATCACAACAGACACTAAATCAACCCTAAAGGTTTAATCAGTCCGTGCCAACAGAGACAATTGCAGGATCTAATTAAAGGGAAATGGTGTTATCTTCTTGGATAAGTCTGAATTTTTTACATCTTTCAGCTTTGGACATAATTTGTTCAAGGTATGATAAAATGTTTACTATAGTAAGTATATAAAAAGAAAGAACAACAAGATCAACTGTCTAAAAAATGTTTATTAATGTTCCGGAACACCTGAACACAAGTTTACAGTTATCTTGTCTCACCAAAACACATTATGTGTATCCTTAAAGCCCATAAGATGTGCTGAATCCATTTCTTCTCTCCCCTGAATTTGCACAAGTAATTACAAATATTCTAAAAAGCTTCTCTTGTTGACATAACTGCTAGCTAGCTCTATTGCTTTCATTGGTCCATCCATCTTCTTGTAGGGTCATGGTTAGGCTGGAGCCTATCCCACCTGTCATAAAGCATGAGGCTGGGTGCACCCAGACATAAGAGGCAACCATACAAACATTCACACCTATGGGCAATTTAGAAACACCAGTTAACATCTTTGGGCTGTGGGAGTATTCCAGAGCACCTGCAGAGAATCCATGCAGATAAGGAGAGATATGCAAATGCCGCGCAGAAAGGCACCAGCTGGACAGCAGATTCGAACACACGACCTCCTTGCTGAGAGGCTACACTGCTAATGGCATAATACTATTATATTTTCTTTTTGATTCTCCCCAGCTGCAAGTAAGTGAAATGTCATGAAAATAATGCTTGTAAGGGTTAAAGATTTCAAGAACAGCTCTCAAAATGTGCATGTTTTCTCATTTTTAGTCTTGTTGCCATGTTTTGAGTGATTGGTGAATATGATATTATACATTACAGAAAATTGAGGGACTGAAAAGACATCGGCTTCCGGGATACTTCTGAGCATGCTGTGGTGTATTTAGTGGAATTGCAAGCATTGTTTTGGGTGGGTACGATCAGCTCCGGTGGCTGCACTTGCTCCATGTAGTTGCATATGCTATATTTCCAGGGTAACAAGACGTTTCTGTATTTGATGGACTAGTACCCTCTCTAGGGTGTAGCCCGCCTCTCACCTGATGTCAGCTGAGACATCAGGAACTCCTTCCTCCTGCCCCATGCCACCCTCACTACCCTAGTTAGATAAGCAGTTCAGAAAGTGTACGGCTGGAGCTTGCCTAAACATCTGATTAGTTCTGTATTTAGGAAGGAAATTATGCCTCTGGAGTGAGTGAAATTGACTTCTCATTCAGCTTAAATATATGGACATGGCATGTTAATATATGCTATCATCTTCACATAGCATGAGAGTGCTAGTGTATACTTATGCAGGAAGTCCCTAAATGTACATAAATAATTTTTAACATTATTTATTAGAAAAAAAAGCATTTTGCACTCATAAATATACACTGATTAGTGTGTAATTATATCTTCCAACAATTTAATGCATTCTCATGAATTTAGAATTAAGCTATTAAAAGTACATAGGAGTGGGCACTGGTTTATGAAAGCCCCACCATTTCTTTGAATATAGTGGTTGAGATCGACATTGTAATTCCACCTAATCATATAAACACACGTAGCATGCCTAACCCTTTCATTTAATGATCAAAAATGGGTCTTTCAAGCTATATATTAATTTGTCCATTTTATATTGTTTTTTTCCTTCTCCATCACTGTTCTCTCTCCTCCCTCATCCTCCTCACCTCACCTTCTCTCCTGACTGGAAGTTGGGGGTCAAACAAACTAAAACATGCATAAAAATGCTTATTTATTCGTCATTTTCCTGTCTCAGGAGCTAACAGGGAGCGGGCTAAACAATAGCAACACCTGGTTATAAGCTAACATTATGCCGGCTAATGTTAGGCTAGAGTGTCCTAAAATTCACACCTTCCCACCTTCATTTTCACATTGCATGACAGTTTCTTTGCTTTGTAACCAAGTCCAACAATGTTAGAGCCACCAAAGAAAGTTTCACTAAAGCTGGCTAACAGCAGCTAACAATACTAACTAACAATACTGGAACTCACAGCAGGGGCGATTCTAGGATCAGAGGTTTGGGGGTGCTGAGCACCCAGAGAGCTGCCCAGCCAGGCAAGATAAACTTTACTCGTCACGATGAGACTTCTTCCGTGTCTCTGTCAGTCCCTGCATCCCTAAATGTCTCCAGTTGTCCCGAGTTCTCTCTGACTGTCTCCTTGGTGCATTTAAACCCCTGTTCCTCCTTGTCCTCGTCGTCTGTTGTCTTCATCTCCATTATCAGTCATCAGAATTTTACCATCTCTGTGCAAGTCTGCAAATTTCTTTATTAAATTATAAGATTCTTAAATTCATCAAGTCTCTCTGTTCCTGGGTCCTCATCACAAAACATGACATCACTGTTTTGTACATTTTAACACAATTTAATCCCCACATTTGTGAAAGAAAAACAATTTTTTGAAAAGTCTGTAACAAAACCATCAAATCTGATAAAGGTTATTTAAATGCTGCAAAAGAAGAATGGATTGGAATAAAAAAAATTACACATCCTAACCTTAATAGGTTAGGATGGGGGGGAATAATGAATGATGCTCATAGTGAGTAAAAAGTAAAATGAGTGCATTTTTTGGACAGAGATTCACTTGAAATGTACAAATGTACAAAATATTAATAAAAAATTATAAAATGGAGGCACCTTTGCCTATGGTACAATGTATACAATGTATGAAAAAATCTTTACTGCAGATACTAATTTTACTAATTTAATAATTCTAATTTTGTGTTATCAGATTTATGAGTTTCATGCTTTCATAGTGGTACTTGGGAGAGCTTGACATTTTCTCAGGTGGTACACACTGTAAAAAGTTTGAGAAACACTGATAAAGTAAGTGTATGTGTGCTTTTGGAAAACATTTAAAGTTGCTGTACAGAATCTCTGAAACAAGCTAGCTTAAAACATTTTTAGAATATAAACAGAGCACTCTGCTTCTCTTTACAGCTCCTCACTCCACCCGGGCACTGTTTGGCCCTTTCTGATAGTGTGCAAATGTGGTGCACGTACTGCGGCAGTCATACAGACAACTAGATCCAAAAGTTGGCCTACCTATTACTGGCTGAGGTTTTAGTAGAGTTGTGGCTGAACCACATAAATATTAATAATAATAATAATAATAATAATGATGAACTTTATTTATAAAGCACACTTAAAACCAAGGGTATACCAAGGTGCTTAACATGTAACATAGAGAATAAAAGGAAGATAATAGAAAAAGAAATTGGACCAAAGCAAGTACTAGGTACGCAAGCAGATAACTGTCACTGATACATAGCAGATACAGAACAAACAAGGAATTAAATGAGCATAAAAGTGCATAATGTAAAATCATAAGTGAAATGTTAACTAGAAGGAAAGGCAAGATTGAATAAGTGGGTCTTTAGTCGTGTAAAAAATATATCATTAATTTGAATCTCCCCAATCAATGATAATGTTATGTTGGAATGTTGTTAAAGAGGGTCAAAAATGTTTCAATACAGTTTGTTTTGCAGATTCTGTATAGCAGCTTTAATATAGGGAAAGCACAACTTCCAGATTGTATGAGTAAAATTAGGTTTTATTTCTTTGTCAGTTTAACAGTTTCTGTTTTGCCTGTTAGTACTCCCCGTCTGTTTTCTTACCTGGTTCTTCCTGACCTTGTACTTTCTCCTCACATTCCCCTCTTTCCTCTCTCCTTCTTTGGACTGACAATCATACACAAATAGATTGGATTCAATTAGATGAAAAAATTACATTAATATGAAAAAAAAAATACTATTAAGATCACTAATGAAAAAGTCCTCTCTCAGTGTACTTTCAACCAAAAGGCAAATAACCAAACCAGACTAGGAGAGAGGCGAGCTGGAACAAACCATTTTTGGGGGGGCGGGGCGGATATCTATACTTTTGATGTTAAAATATTACGTCTCAACCAAGTACTGTATGCTTTTTATATTTTTTGTAGTGTGTCACACAAACAGCAAAATATTGTCAAAAAAGTAAGAAATCTTTAGGGGTGCTTTGATTCATTTTGGGGGTGCTTCAGCACCCCCAAAATGCTGAAGCACATTTTTGGGGGTGCTTCAGCACCCCCAAAAATGGGCTAAAAACGGCCCTGACTCACAGTAAAAATTATTGTGACTTATTTCTATGTGAATCTTTTCCGTATGCTGCCTTGCCATATATATGGTTCCCCCACCTGCCAAATCCCACTTCAACCGTTTCCCAAAACTATTACTCCATTATCAGAGTTTTACTGATTAACTTAATTTGCCATTGGTGAATTTTCTGAGGCTGAATTCTATATTGATTCCCAATCAATTTTCTCTGCAGAGGAAAAGAAAATACATCATGACAGACAAACATTAATAAAAGTGACTGGAGCTTGGAGGCATATGAATCCAAAGGATTCTTTGAAACTGACTCTTAACTAGAACTGGTTTTCAGTTCCCATAACTAATTTTCACATCATTTAATTTTCTTGACATTTTTTAAACCAGTGCCAACAACTATTTATGTTTGTAAAATATTAATATTTGTTTTGTTTTGTTTTTCTTCAAGCCATCAGTTTGAGAAAACTGATTCTTGTATTTTACTTTGATACAGTGGGTTTGTTTAAACCTCTGACAGAGAAGTAAGTATTGCAAAGTATCAATCAAAGTAGTAGTGTATAATACTGCTTTTATCTGAGAGGGTTCATGACTCCAGTTATTCCATACATCATTGAGAGTAAAATTATGTAAATAATCACATGTATACACACCCACATACTCTTTCTGTTATCCTTTGGTGACATATACAAGCATCTTTAGGAATCCTCATTCATGAAGAGTAATTAGTCACATAACCAAGTCGAAGACAGTATGAACAAGTGCTTAACCAGTTTAGGCATGAATTAGTGACTGTGAAATTACCCATATGAAGAACAAAGAGAAATAGAGGAATTTGGGGTTTGACATAATGAGAAATAAAGACTGTTCAATAAACGGAGAGGAAGAAAAAAAATGAGAGGGTGGCTTAAGGACTTCTTAGATGAATGTGCACCGTGACTGTGCCACTGCAGTGGGCTGCCAAAGCGAGCAAGTTAAGTGGCAAATGCAGATTTGCTGTAAATAAGAGGCTACTTGTTACAGAAATTATGCAGAGGTGCGGGCATGTGTGAGTGAGAGTGTGTGATGCATATGTAGTAGCCATCATGGAAATCACTCAAAGTAGCATTTTTAACTCCGAAATTTAACAAACTGGGGGATAAGGGGTTCTCTCGCGCCAACAATAGCGACACCTACGATAAACATTCAGTTGTAATTTTTATGCAATATTCATTTCAGATTCTGTTTTTCTCCTACGCTCATACCACTCTATATCAAGTGTCTGCCATCAACACAGTCTGCAGCAATCTAGACAGGCTTTAAGGTAGACATAACAAATTGGAGACAATAATCATTGAAGACTTTCTGGACAGCAAATTAGGCAGCACATGTGCAACTAGAAGGCATGAAGCAGAGAGTGGGAGGGGGGGCGCGCAGGTGTTGGGGTGACTTCCAGGAAGACAGTGGATAGGGAAAATAAAAATGAGAGCTATGTGAGCAAAAGAACTCAAATAAAAGAAAATGAAATATTGAGGTGAGTAAGATAATACAATGAACAAAATAATCATTTCACCCAATACATGGGCACATTTCAAAGCAATCCAATTAGTTTTAAGTTTTAAGCCCACATCTTGAAAGGAAGGAGTTCAAACACATACATGAACACACATACACTGGAAGAATGTCGGATGATGGCACCTTGATTATTCAGCAGGCATCTGGTGAGCAAGCCCACACAATCCAGGAGAATATGCAGGCCTGGGCCATTTGTGTGTAATATAGTAGTAGTATGGTATTCAGCGATTGTCTGTGCTTGCATGTGTATTCTGTAGGCTTGTACATGTCTGTGTGTTTATGTGCGCATCAGGTGTCTGTAGGGACAGCTGCTCACTAAATAAAATTATTGTGTCTAATTGGGGATTACCAAGTCAGTGTGTAGCAGGGGAAACATAAGCAGATGTACAGGAGCCAATGAAGAAGGAAAAAATTAGTGTGCATCCACACGCACCAAGTTTCTATCCAAGTGCAGTCCAAATTTTAACTAGCTTTCTATAAAACTGGCAAAGAAGCAATAAAATTGGCAAAATTAAATTCCAGTTAATGTCTGTTTCTATGTTTGACTCATCAAGATGAACAGTTGGTGGCACTAACTCTCCTGTTGGGTGCCATTTACATCACTAAAGAAAAAGAAAGTCCAATAAAATAATGAAAAGATCAGCAGTCATAAATCTAAAAGCTGCAAATCAGTGAGTAAATATTCCATTTATGTTTATTTGAAGATGGGTATAGTATTCATCACTCCAAAGAGATTGTGTTTTTTGTCTCCTGATATTATTTTAAGATTAATTTACTATTCAAAGAAGAAACGCTTCAGTGAATAGTCATTGCACATGATTAAATTATGCCATTGCAATCAGTGACTGATCATTGGCAACACTGGTTAGACATTTTTTCCCAAAGTTTTTGTTGTTTGCCAGCTTAGTGGTCTGCTTTGTTGTTAATAGCTTAATAGGTGTTGCCTTCTTCTACTTTGCTGTGAAGAGCATGAGTGGCAAGTTGTACACTGACAGAGCATGTCTACCAAAAATAGTGCTGCCAGTGTATATGGACAATATTACCTGGAGAAATACAAAATACAACTAACTGGAGGGGGTGGAGCCTATTCAAAGTGCCAAGTATTAAAATGTCCACACCAATTTAGGGCCAATTTAGGATCAGCATATCTTTTGACTGAGGGAGGAAGCTCGAGTACGTGCAGAGAACCCACGCTAGCAAAGGGAGAACAAGGAGAACTCCATACAGAAGGGCCACAGCAGGTCAGTGGACAACCATGACCAAAAATAGAAAAGAAAAGAAAAAATTAAATAAAAAAAAATAATAATAATTCAGGTCATATGAACTTCTGAAACAAAAAAATTTACCCATCTTAAAAAAAAAGGATGCCAACTACTGAAGTCCACAAAATGTGTACGAAAGTGTAGACAAACCATGTATCCGGATTTTGTTATTGATTATTGCCAAAGGACAAGAATGAGCCGGAATCAACATTTGTATCTATTTTAAAATGAAAAGACATTCACTATTCATTGTAAGTTTAACTTGAATTCATTATAGATATGCTTGTATCTGCGTTTGCTGAAAATAGAACTTTTGGTATATACTACATAGTTTATCTCTGGAGATACTGGTTGATTAGTTTACTGTGCATTACACCACATGTTGCTATGGTATTCCAGTTTCTTTGATTCAAACAATTGTATTCTCCACTGCTACTCCCCAGAGTATATTCTCTCTGTATTTGATTCATGTTTGTTTTGCCTGAATATTTGTGGTGTTTTACAGCCACGCTTTCTTCAGCTTTTCTTTGTAATATCACAGGATCAAAACCTTTCCTGAACTTTAGTACATGGCTGGGCTCGGATACACACAAACGTTTGTATCTACTGG
The DNA here is from genome assembly GCF_036321145.2 of Pelmatolapia mariae. Classification (NCBI taxonomy): domain Eukaryota; kingdom Metazoa; phylum Chordata; class Actinopteri; order Cichliformes; family Cichlidae; genus Pelmatolapia; species Pelmatolapia mariae. The sequence goes on from NC_086232.1 coordinate 38,188,817, forward strand.
CAAATGCCAAAAGTATGAGCATGAATGCATAGAAATTAAATCTGGAAAACACACACACATACACACCTACATATATACACTTTTTTCAACACCTGCTATCCCTCTACACACTTGTCCAACAGTCACTGAGACAAATCACTGTGGGACCTGCCTCCATGTCTCCAAACAGCCAGTACCTATCCATCTAAGCCTTGACACACAGCAATGTAAAAATAACATGGCTGCACTTAAAAAGGCACCAGGGGGAACGGAGACAAGGCAGCCAAAAGCACTTCTGTTTATTTCTAATGGGACACCCACATAAGCCAGTAAGGCAGTGTTTTTCAGAAATCCACAGGGAGAAAATGTTTCAATTGACTGCCATGATTGAGTCATTGGCTGCCAAGAATTACAAAAAAAAAAAAAAAAAAAAAATCGAAAAAAGGCTTCAAATAAAACACTGAGACATGGCAAGATTATATGATGCAAATCAGTTGCTGGAGCAGGACCCCGAAAGCACATTTGACATTTTGAAAAAAATATGCTTGTATATTTTGCTGTCATGATGTTCTGTGGTTCTGATTGATTGCTTTATTGATCAACATTTGTGGCACTAATGATTTACAGAAAAACTGAAATCTTCTACTCTAATTACTGTTGGCAAGAAGGGGCACCCACCGTGAGAAAAGTAGAGCTAGTTTTGCTCTCTGGCTTGTAATGTCTTACTGTACCTTGTTTTTGTGCCATTTGTTGTTTATAGTCAAGACAAGCAACACTCGATCGTATCTTTGTATGTAACAGCTTTGGGCATATTTATTGCAATGCGTAAACCATTGTTTAAACCATCTGCTAAGAAACAGTTACAGTACTATGATAGCTCTGAGACACTTGTCTCAAAATCTGTTTCAGTGTCATCCTATAACCTTAAGCCATGTAACATTTAACTTAGTCTAGACTACAATGTAAGATGAATAAAGCTAAAATGTCTTGCTGAAAGGTGAGATCATTTCCACAGGCATTAGTGCTGTCATTATCCGTCAAAAGTAATTTTTAGAAAAAGTATTTTACAGACACATTTGTTTCTATATAAACATGTATTTTATAAGACCTAGTTGCTTGCACATATAAAAATAAAGTAATGCAATGATGAAAAACATTGAACAATGACGTAGCAGAATTTGTGGTTCCATCAATTATGGTAAGTCATCCAGGTTCTGAAGCGTCAAAGCAGCCCTAGACCATCATACTACCACCACCATGTTTGAGTTTTTATGAAACATTTGTTTTACACCAGATATAACGAGACTCAAACCTTCCAAAAAGGTACATTTTTGTCTTATCATTCCACAGAATATTTTCCCTAAATTCTTAGAAACCATCAAGAAGTTTTTTTGGCAAATGTTAGATGAGTCTTTGTCTCTTTTTTGGTCAGAAGGGTTTTTGCCTTGAAAGTCTTTGATGGACGTCATTTTTGCCCACTCTCTTTCTTTTTATTGAATCATGAACACTGACCTTAACTGAGTCAAGTGGGGCCTGCAGTTCTTCAGATTTTGTTCTAGATTCTTTTGTGACCTCCTGAATGAGTCGTCAGTGCAGTTTTTTGTAGATAATGGTTTTCACTGTTGTTCACTAGAGCTCCAAAGCCTTTGAAGCCTTTGTAACTATTTCCAACTGATACATATCAATGACTTTGTTTCTTGGCCACTTCTTCACTTTGTAGCAAGGGCTAAAGGGCTTTTTGAGAACCTTTAGCCAACACTACTTTATCATATGTGTTTAATTTATGTGATTTTTTGATTTAATAGTAATCATACCTGGGTGTAGCCTCACTGAGGGTAATTCCTTTTTCACATAGGATCATGTAGGTATAGTAGCTTTTTTTCCCTTAATAAATGAAATTGTCATTTAAAAACAGTATTTTATATTTACTCTGGTTATGTCTTGATGCATTCTCAATCATGCAGGAAAGTAAATCTCCAAAAGTTGAATCTGTTCATCTGAACAACGTTTCGTCACTCATCCAAGGATGAGTGACGAAACGTTTCTCCCACAAAACGCTACGTCCAGATGAACAGATTCAACTTTTGGAGAATTACTCTGGTTATCTGTGATGATCATCTAAAAGATTTACAAATCACAAATATACAAAAAACTAAGACAGTAGAAACTTTTTTTCACAGATTTTTCCATTTTCAGGCTCGAAGCTTACTGTCTAATAGCTCCAGAGTCATATTGAATAGGTAAATATATTGATGCTATCAATATTCTCTGGGATTCCTGTCAAAGTAAGTATGCATATTTCTTAACGAATCAAACTTTCTTTAAAATTAAGGAACATTGCTGTGTGTTTAGCAAGGTCATCTCATTTGGTATACAGTACACTCATGTTTACTTGTATGTCAGCAAGCATTTGTGTGTGCAGGTCTCAGTGGAACCAAGACCATATGGAAACATGGTAGAAGCTTTTAGCACCTCTTTTCAGCTTCTGGTCTTACCACTGTTAATATTGCCACTGGGAGGAAGCAAAGGAAAAAGGTGGAGAGGAGTTCAGCAGAACAAGTAAAGAACTCTAAATGGATTTCTGAAGCACGCTGTCTAAGGACGTTGCAAGGACATGCTAGATATTGGTTGTGTTGGTGGTGTGGGGGGATTCCTTAGCACAGAGGAAAATAAACAAATGTTGATATACACAACAACTCCAGTCACATATCCATAAATAAATAATAAATCATACATACATTGTTATACTATTCATACAAGAGACAGCTCCAAAGCAATTGCAGCCTTTGAGAGTCTTTTCTGAAAGCCGCTGAAAGACATACTCTACGTGGTTTGTTGTGTAAACATCTTTTGTTTCGCACTGTGGATCCAGCATGCTAAACAGCCCTCTGCTAGTGTCTGACAACTTTCTAAATGAAGCTCATTATGTCCTCATTGATTTTTCATATTCCTTCTCACCGGTAAATACCCCCAAGGTGCTCCTCTTACACTCTGCCCTCCTGCCCACCGCTGCACCCCACATCTCTCTCTTTCCCCTGCTCTCCCGCTCTCTCTCTCTCCATGGTATTCATGCTATCTATCCATCGTTGTGCTGGTTTTTATCAGCTGCTCCCTGAGCAGCGGCAAACAGCAGAACACTTAAGGGAGGTGAACGGTTTCCAATTAGCAAAACAAATACCTCCACTCACTCTCACCCTGTCACATAGTGCCTCAGAGAGCTTGGGCGGCCATTACAGACAATTAGAATTTAATAAGCCCAATATGCTCACTGTACTAATGGAGAGGGAGGAAGAGACACTAGGAGGGAGAGCGAGAGATGTGCCCTCATCACTGTTATCTCTCTCCCTTGGTTGCTATATATTTCTTATTGCTCTAAATCCTCGTAGTTGTCCTGGCAGCTTGTTCTTATTTGAATAGTGTCAGGGCTTTCTGGGGTAATCTCAGTCACAATGCAGCGCTCTTCCTCACTGTCTCATCAGTATCATTTTCTCACTCTCTTTTTTCCACCTCTTGCCCTTTCTTCTACCTCACACATATTTCTCTCTATTCTGCCCATCTCACTTTTCCTATTCACTCAATTATGTAATCTTCTCATCTTCTGTCAGTTCCTTCCTCACCCCCATTTTTTAACCCTCATTTCTCACCTGTCTTGCTACCTCAGTCTGGCTTTGTTGCACTTGCAGATATATATATATATTTTTTTTTTTCCTTTGCTTTTTCATCCAGTTCTATTCATCTTTCTCCTATCTTTACTCTCATTTCACTCTGAGTCTATGCTTCGTCTCCTTTTGTGATTCTTTTTCTTATTCTTTTTGGCTTGTCCTTTCCTTTCTGCAATGCTTTTACCTTTTTCTCATTCTCTCTTTCAACCTCCCTCCAACCTACTATATCTCTGCTCGGTTTATGTGTCTCTTCTCAGTCTCCCTCTCTGTTTCATCTGTTTAGTAAGACCTTATGAAATGAGGTGATACAAATGGCATTTTATGGGGCTGTGCAGCACAACCAGGCCGAACACGGCAGGCAATCATAAAAGCCATTGTCTGCTGCGCATGCCACTTTTAATGTGTTCCATTTGATTTAATGCAAGTGATAGTTGAAGCAGGAGAGGAGGTTAGGCCTCGGAGGTGAGAGTGAAAGAGGGAGAGGTAAGAATGAAGATAAAAGGGATAAAGAGAGGGGGTTAGACAGGAAAAAAGGGAGGAAAAGAAAGTAAAAGAATGAGAGGAGAGAGCAGTATCTAGGCTGTAACTGGAGTCCTCCTTTCTCGGTTGAAATAATAAGGGACAGCTGGGCTGATATCTAATTTCTTGGGAAGAAATACCATTTAGGGTGAGAATGAAAATGGCATGCATGCAGGGTAGCAAGCTGAGGTAGAAAGAAAGACGAACAGACGGGGTAAAGTGAAATATTAAAAAATAAATGCAATATCCAATGCACAAAGTGATTACATTGCCAGAGGGTGGCAGAGGTGTGAGGACTCTGATGGCTTTTTTGTGCTTATAAAGCCGTTCATTTAAAAGAACAGGCGTATTTACATCCAGATGGGGACCTTGTAGGTATTACCTATACCCCCACCCACCACCCACACCCCAATCTGGGAGAGATATGCGACAAGGGTAATTGCATAAGTCTGTCGTTAGTGTACAAGATTGGAAGCATGATTCAAATTTCAGCCGCTTTTATTTTTCAAAGTCCATTTCTGTCAGTTAACTTGGAGGGGCAAGAGAGTGTGGGTGGGAAGGCGCTGCTGTTAGCAGCAGATTTCAGTGTACCTCAGGAGTTCAATCACACTCATGTGGATAAAATGCCTAAGACTGGGGTCAATTGATACATGGCTCTGGCACAAAGGTTAAAACAGGCCAAGCCAAACTTTTGTGCTTAATATACGTGCACTCGTTAACAAAGAGTCAGTCTATCAAACAATATCTAAATAAATGAGCTTTATAAGCCCTGCACAAACAATTGCAGTTTGTTTTAGTGTGGTGTGTTTTTTAATCTTTTGTCTTTCTCTTCCAATAATTGTTATCAGTGTAATTATAATTGTAGTTAGGATTGTCACTGATGATGTTTCTCATCCTTTTTGTAATATGTTGTCTATATTATGTATGTCTGATATGGTATTTACCTGATATTTCAGTTGCTTTGTTTTCAGATTGTAGTAAGATGTGATTTACCCACCTAACATTATCACTTATTTAGAAGCAATTAAAGTAATTCCCCTTAAAACTGACAAGCAAGGATCGGCCCGTTTCATTAAAAAGTAAGTACATCATACAACTTTTGACTTCTTCTATGACTACTTTTGATAGATAATTACTTCCTCTCATTTAGATCAGTGTTGCAGGAGGGCTGGGACCTATCCCTATAGAAGAAAAAGTAGGGTACAGCCTGAACAGGTTGCTATTCAGCACAATCCTTGTTGTCAGATGCTTTTTCTAGATCTACAGACACACATGCAGTAAAGACCTACATCATTAATACTTGAAGAGTCAGAAATTATGTATCCATAGGGTAGGGGTTGATCTGGTTTGGCTGATATAACTACAGTGATCAGTACTTTTGGCCACATCCTGTGAATCAGACTAATAGTTATATACACCCTGAGAGCAGTCCTGTGATTCTCAATGAGTATTTTAGCTCCCAAGCACCATAATTAGCTTTCTTTCCTTGCTTGTCTGACTTGGCAAGACCTCTGTGCGCTCTTTTCTTTTTTCTCTCTCTTTTTTAAACACACTGTGTGTGGGCTCAGAAAAGCAGCATATCTTGAACGTTCCCTCATCACAATCTGAATCTAGTGTGGTGGACAAATACGATTAATGTTGCAGAATAACTGATGTACCATATCATGTCCATGTTTCCATTTCAGTATTCTTAGGAGTAAATCCCACTAACTGTGGCCAATACTTATCACTACTTGGAGATAAAATTGTGATAATGTGTCAGAGTGGTGGACTGGAAGTTAGAAGGCGTCACAGAAGTAAATGAAATTTTTCCTGTAGCTATAATTGTAACAGCAACTACAACCTCCCCACAAAATGAACCAAGCTGATGTTCTTGTCTGGACATTTGTGGTGGGAGGATAATTGTTCTATGATAGATGAACAGTAGGATTGTATGCTGCACATTCAACTCATAGAATATCAACTACTACAGCTGTATTAAGCTCAAATTTAGAAAGGAATGTTGTAAGCATTTGCTAAGATATGTGTTTTTGGAGCTTGATCTGTATGGCGTTAGGATTAGAATTGCATTAATGAATTAATTACAAATTGTAAATCACTTCACAGTTGTTTGCAAAATTGTAATTCAATGGAGTATACCAAGAACAAACACTTTAGTTTTTCTAATTTATAGACACTACACCTCAAAATATGTTCCACTAACTCTCCTGAGCAGTAAAATTAAACTCTGACTAATATGACTATTTTTACAATTTTACATTTATGACCTTTACCTGACCTTGCCTTTGATGCACGTCTCGGAAGTAGGCCCAAGTAATTTGATGTCATTGAAATAACTTGGCAGAGACAGTGCAGTATCTGAATGATTTAGTTCGTGGTAAAATAACAGCTCTGCATTCAAAGATCTTCTTAGGTGCTGACGTAAGCTATTTTTCCCTCTCTCATTCACCACCACCACCCTCAGCCCCCCATTTAATCACTGGATGTAAATCAAACAGAGAAAGAAAGCACTAATTTAAACCTGCTTGAAGAGTTTGGGTCCCTATGGGGACTTAATAAGGTGGAATATCTTGCTGTGATGAGAGTGTAAAAGTAGATTAATCACTTTTTTAAGAGACTGTGACATAAAAACCTAAACTTGAAGACAAATGATTAATAGAGTAAAGGAAATAAGAGAGTATTGTTTATTAGCAATAGATGTGCTCTGTAGGATACAGAAAACAAGAATGTTATGCCAGCTTACAAATGCTGTAAACACAAACGTTGCAGTACTTAACATGCTTGAAGCGCAACCTCATTCAGGTGTTTGTCAACAAGCTGTAAATCTCTGTCACTAGGATTATAATTTCTGGGGCCTAAGTGGACTGATTCATAGAGATGGTGTTTTCTAATTATGCTTAAGGCCATATTTTTCACTGCACTTTTGATTGAATTGAACTTGTTTGGCAAACCTCAAGTGCGTGTAGGCCAATGTTTAGACAGACAGAAATTGCTTTAATACTCTTGTTTTTCTTCCTTCAAGAAAAGGAGGCAGAATTTTTAAGGCCATTTTTTACCATATATATCTCAAATGCCAAGTTATGCATGATCTGTTGACAGATCTGCAGTTTGTGGAATTAGAGTACAAAAAAACAAACAAACTAGGGGTTGTCTGGGGGTAAAGCTGATTGCACACAATGCTGGTGACAGTATACATTCTGTAGAAGAATCCTATTACTAGCCCAGTGAATTGTAGGGTTATGGTTCTGAAGCCAAGAGAAACGAAGCACAAGAGGGGAACGATGAGTATCAAAAATGGCATATTTGTTGCCTGAAAGCAGAAGTGAGTCCGGTTCAGTGTGAAGGAAGCTAGCCACTGATTGTTAAGAGCCAAGATCGGCAGATGTCCCGGGAGAGAAATCAGTGCAATACAGAGTTGAGTAGCTAGGTTGGAATCTCCTGGTACCTACGCCTCCAGTGCTCTCTCATATGATTGTCCAATCTGAAACAAAGAAATAGGCTTATCAAATCTTTGGTTACTTACTCACTTGAAATGCTTTGTTTAATCTCTGAAGAAAGCTCCTCAAAGTGCTTTCTCTTCCCATCCGGTCTACTCAGCCATGGTCCAAAAATCAACAGAGTAATCAGCCACACTCCATTAACTTTGTTTGAGGTCAAATAACTGGTGAGCAGTCATATCAGCACTTCTGCAATTTACAAACAGACATTTGAATTTATTTTGAAATTCAGCATACATTAACTCATTACCAGAACGAATTGGTGTCGGAGCCCACAATAATGCTCTGCCTCAGATTAAATTTGTTATGAAGATTATCTTAGCAAAGTCAAAGTCAGTCATACGTTCTATGTAACTCCCTAAAGATAAGCATACACTGTGTTAGAAAGCCCTGGGCTTTCTATCCACTGGGAATAGATCAGGTGATGGTAACACTGGAGTTTCTGGGAGGTGGTAAAGTGGGGCCACCACTCTACCTACTGAGCTATCCCTGCCCCATCAAAATTTAGTTGTGGTCCGTACGGGGATCAAACTGGCAACCTTGGCGTTATTAGTAGCACCACGCTCTAGCCAACTGAGCTAACCGGCGACTTAACTAGCTAAAATTCTGTCCAATGCCGTGTTCGATCACTGTAAAAGTTCAACTGGCATCCATCCCACTTTGTGAAACGTGACTGTCCAGAGTTGGGACAAGGAAGCAGGTTTGCAGTCTTACACAGCTCTGCAGCTTCTCTCTTTATGTTATGCCCCCCAAAACCCCATCCCATTAGAGACAGTGTCAGCTCCCAAACAGACAAACGAAAAACCAGCAAAAAACAATTTAAACACAAAAAACCACAAAGAAAGAAGATTACAGTATCCACATCTGCACCAAAGAGTAAAACAGTGAAATGTGAATTATTAAACATTAGGTATCTCTCTTCCATGTCTCTGTTAGTACGTGACTTAATAATTGATCAACAAATCAATTTACTCTGCCTTACAAAAGCCTGGTTAAAGTGGGATGATTATGTTAGTTTAAATCAATCAACACCCCCAAGTCAGACCAACTACCAGAATCCTCAAAGCAGAGGCCGAGGGGGCGGTGTGGTAGCAATTTTCCACACCAGCCTGTTAATCAACCAAAGACCAAGACAGAGTTTTAATTCATTTAAAAGCCTGATAGCTTTGTCCTCCCTAGCTTGAAAACTCAAAAAACAATCTTATTTGTTATGAACTGTCTTCCACCTGGGCCTTACACAGAGCTTCTGTCTGGTTTCTCAGACTTTTTATCTGATTTAATGCTAGGCTCAGATTTAAAAAAAAAAAAAAAAAAAATGTGTATATATATATATATATATATATATATATATATATATATATATATATATATATATATATATATATATAGTAGGTGATTTTAACATCCATTTAGATGCGGTTGAATCTTGTCTATTTAATAGACTTCAGTTTCTTAACGTAAATAGAGCATCATTTTCACAAACTAAGGTTAATTATGGAGTTCCACAGGGTTCAGTGCTAGGACCAGTTCTGTTTACACAGTTCTGTAGGTGGCACTACCAAGATGGCGCCGAGTGTCATGGCACGCCGTCTCTCGGTCCCGAAATGTTTCTTATTTATGCTCTTAGTGGTGTCTTGTCTATCAGCAATTAAGGGCTGGTTATCGGATAATTTCCTGTGCTTAAATACTGATAAAACAGAGTTGATGGTCATTGGACCGCCTAAATTTCAGCACTCGTCCCAAAATTTTACCCTGAGAATTGATGATAGGGTCATAACTTGTAGAGACAAAGTAAAAAATTTGGGCGTGTGGTTTGACACGGTGCTCTCTTTTGAGTCTCATATAAAAGAAATAACAAAAACCGCCTTTTATCACTTGAGGAACATAGCTAGAATTAGACAAGTTTTGTCAAACGATACTGCAGAGATTCTTGTTCATGCATTTGTGTCCTCACGCATTGATTACTGTAATGCTCTTTTCTCAGGGCTACCAAAGAAAAGTTTTAAAGGTCTACAGATGGTGCAAAACGCAGCTGCTCGTATTTTAACAAGAACTGGAAAATTCGAACATATTAGCCCTGTTTTATACTCTCTTCATTGGCTACCTTGTCCGGTTCGAGCTGATTTTAAAGTCCTGTTGCTCACTTACAAGGCTTTAAATGGATTAGCACCTTCGTATCTCTCTGACCTTTTACACCGGTATATTCCATCCCGTGCTCTCCGATCTCAGGACTCTGGTCTTTTAAAAGTTCCTAAAGCCAGAAAAAAGAAAATTGGAGAGCGTGCTTTTTCTTTTCGTGCCCCGTTTTTGTGGAATAACCTCCCTCAAGATATTAGGCAGGCATGCTCTGTTGAGGTTTTTAAAGCTAAGCTGAAGACACACTTGTTTACCTTATCCTACATGTCTTAACTCTATTTCTTTTAGGTTTTAAATGTTTTCTTCTTTTTATTTTGTTCTTAATTTCTCTTTTTCATTTCTGTTCTTAACTTGTACTGTGTCTCCTATCTGTATTGCTATGTATTACTTTTAAACCCTTTTAATTTCAAACAGTTGTACAGCACTTTGCTTGAAGGTGCTTTATAAATAAAGTTATTACATTATACAGTGGCTTGCAAAAGTATTCGGCCCCCTTGAACTTTTCCACATTTTGTCACATTACAGCCACAAACATGAATCAATTTTATTGGAATTCCATGTGAAAGACCAATACAAAGTGGTGTACACGTGAGAAGTGGAACGAAAATCATACATGATTCCAAACATTTTTTTACAAATAAATAACTGAAAAGTGGGGTGTGTGTAATTATTCAGCCCCCTGAGTCAATACTTTGTAGAAACACCTTTTGCTGCAATTACAGCTGCCAGTCTTTTAGGGTATGTCTCTACCAGCTTTGCACATCTAGAGACTGAAATCCTTGCCCATTCTTCTTTGCAAAACAGCTCCAGCTCAGTCAGATTAGATGGACAGCGTTTGCAAACAGCTGTTTTCAGATCTTGCCACAGATTCTTGATTGGATTTAGATCTGGACTTTGACTGGGCCATTCTACCACATGGATATGTTTTGTTTTAAACCATGCCATTGTTGCCCTGGCTTTATGTTTAGGGTCATTGTCCTGCTGGAAGGTGAACCTCCGCCCCAGTCTCAAGTCTTTTGCAGACTCCAAGAGGTTTTCTTCCAAGATTGCCCTGTATTTGGCTCCATCCATCTTCCCATCAACTCTGACCAGCTTCCCTGTCCCTGCTGAAGAGAAGCACCCCCAGAGCATGATGCTGCCACCACCATATTTGACAGTGGGGATGGTGTGTTCAGAGTGATGTGCAGTGCTAGTTTTCCGCCACACATAGCGTTTTGCATTTTGGCCAAAAAGTTCCATTTTGGTCTCATCTGACCAGAGCACCTTCTTCCACATGTTGCTGTGTCCCCCACATGGCTTGTGGCAAACTGCAAACGGGACTTCTTATGGTTTTCTGTTAACAATGGCTTTCTTCTTGCCACTCTTCCATAAAGGCCAACTTTGTGCAGTGCACGACTAATAGTTATCCTATGGACAGATTCTCCCACCTGAGCTGTAGATCTCTGTAGCTCGTCCAGAGTCACCATGGGCCTCTTGGCTGCATTTCTGATCAGCGCTCTCCTTGTTCGGCCTGTGAGTTTAGGTGGACGGCCTTGTCTTGGTAGGTTTACAGTTGTGCCATACTCCTTCCATTACTGAATGATCGCTTGAACAGTGCTCCGTGGGATGTTCAAGGCTTGGGAAATCTTTTTGTAGCCTAAGCCTGCTTTAAATTTCTCAATAACTTTATCCCTGACCTGTCTGGTGTGTTCTTTGGACTTCATGGTGTTGTTGCTCCCAATATTCTCTTAGACAACCTCTGAGGCCGTCACAGAGCAGCTGTATTTGTACTGACATTAGATTACACACAGGTGCACTCTATTTAGTCATTAGCACTCATCAGGCAATGTCTATGGGCAACTGACTGCACTCAGACCAAAGGGGGCTGAATAATTACGCACACCCCACTTTTCAGTTATTTATTTGTAAAGAATGTTTGGAATCATGTATGATTTTCATTCCACTTTGTGTTGGTCTTTCATGTGGAATTCCAATAAAATTGATTCATGTTTGTGGCTGTAATGTGACGAAATGTGGAAAAGTTCAAGGGGGCCGAATACTTTTGGAAGCCACTGTACATGCTTCTCTTAGGCAGCATCATCAGAAGGCATAGCATACATTTTCACTGCTATGCAGATAACAGCCAGATGACACACATCAATGAGCTAAACTACAGGAATGTCTTAAAGATATAAAGACCTGGATGACCTCTAACTTTCTGCTTCTAAATTCAGATAAAACTGAGGTTATTATTATATCTCTAAAATTAGAAATATCCTGCCTCAGAGTGATGCTGAAAAACTAGTTCATGCGTTTATGACTTCCAGGCTGGACTACTGTAATTTGTCATTATCAGGATGTCCTAAAAACTCCCTGAAAAGCCTTCAGTTAATCCAAAATGTGGAGTACTGACAGGGACTAGAATGAGAGAGCGTATTTCACCTATATTGGCTTCCGTTCATTGGCTCCCTACTAAATCCAGAATTGAATTCAAAATCCTTCTCCTCACATACAAGGTCTTAAATAATCAGGCCCCATCTTATCCTAATGACCTTATAGTACCATATCACCCCATTAGAGCACTTTGTTCCTGGACTGCGGGCTTACTTGTGGTTCCTAGAGTATTTAAAAGTAGAATGGGAGGCAAGGCCTTTGGTTTTCAGGCCCCTCTTCTGTGGAAGCAGCTTCCATTTTGGATTTGGGAGACGGACACTATCCCTCGTTTTAAGATTAGGCTTAAAACTTTCCTTTTTGCTAACGTATATAGTTAGGGCTTGATCAGGTGGCCCTGAATCCTCCCTTAGTTATGCTGCAATAGATGTAGGCATGTGGGGGATTCCTATGATCCATTGAGTATTTCTTCTTCAGTTCCCTTTCTCATTCATTCATGTGTTAATACACCTGTCTGCATTGAATCCTTACTTGTTATTAATCTCTTGCTCTCTTCCACAGCATGTCTTTTATCCTGTCTTCCTCCTCTCACTCCAACCAGTGGCGGCAGATGGCCGCCCCTCCCTGAGCCTGGTTCTGCTGGAGGTTTCTTCCTGTTAAAAGGGAGTTTTTCCTTCCCACTGTCGCCAAAGTGCTTGCTCATAGGGGGTCTTATGATTGTTGGATTTCTCTCTGTATGCAATATTGTAGGGTCTGCCTTACAATATAAAGTACCTTTAAGCAGCTGTTGTTGTGATTTGGCGCTATATAAATAAAATTGAATTGAATTCAAATTGAATTGAACAGAGATGGTAAACACAATATGCCCACACACACTCACTAAGGGAGAAAAACAATAAAGAAAGACAACAAAGAAAAACAAAAGAAAAAGGCAGGCCAGCACGGGAGACTTGGGGACCATGACATCCCATGTCCAGACTATGGAAAGATGAACCTGAGGCAATCCAGCACATAACAGCAGGGTGCAATATGCTAGCACGCAGGCCATACATGTAATGCTACAACCAAGTGGCTGGACCGGTATGCAGGGGCATCTGTGCTGAGTAAGGCCTTGAAATCCCAAGGTCAAAAAGGGGATTTGTCCCCAAGGGTGGTTGAGAATGACCAAACTAAGATCCTGTGTTAATTCCAGATACAGATGGCAAACTGGTGATGGTTAACATCAGGAAGAAAGAACACAAGAAGCTTGAGAAATATCAAGGACTGAGAGAGTAGCTAGAATTTTTTTTTTTAGCTTTTGTATCATTTTTGTCATTTTATTATTTTTAGCGGTCTGCCCCCTTCAGTATTTAGCACTGTGAATATATTGTCAGTTATTGGTTGCTGGACTGAAAATAGCAGATTGCAAAATTTACATATTGCCCAAGTCAAATTCCGATGATAACGGTGACAAACACAGAACTCACACTTGTTCCATATTGGCATATTAGCATAGCTATGAGAATCTTTATCTGGAGAATAAAATGCTGAATTAGTGAAAAGCTGCCATTTCTCACAGCTCTGTGGCTTTGTATCTGACATTTGCTGTATAGGCCTTCACATTTCTTACCACAAGTTTAAGTCAGTTGTGTTTCTTTCATGATTTTCACTGTCCCCTCCTGTAGTCAAAATGCACACCATGAGCATCTGCCCCCCAAAGAGAGAAAAATAAAGCTCGACAGCGCCCTTGGAAGATCTTTAGACTTTGATGAGAAGTCTGAAAAAAATGACACAACTTCTAAAGTTTGCATTTTGTTTTTTTCTGATTTCTAAAAAAAACAATAGAAAAGAAAATTAGGTATGCATTGATTATGTGGTCATTATTCATATACAGTGACAATGGATGAATGAATCAGTTCCTGTGAATGTTGGAATCTGTCAAGTGAACTAGCTTTCAAGTGAGCCAGAAAATTCTAAATAGCTACATCAAACAGTGATCTCATATGCATGAATTTACACTATTCTTGTTCTTCAAAACAAGGACATCAATATTATTGAATTATTCACTATGATCACAGCTTAGAAAGCCCACAGAAGATGACAGTGGCTTGTGTTCACTTTTGATACAGAGGAGGTTAGGGAGTGGTAGTAAAAAGGAGGGGAAAAAACAATCTTTTTTCTGAGAGAAAACAGAAAAACAGAAAAGAGCAAAGAAAAGAAAATCAGTCATAAGAGGCAAGGAGATCTCATCACAGAAATGTAGCAGCAGCATAAGCACTTCACTCATCTCCCTCTAATCATTTTCAACATATTAAATTTGGATTAACAACAATAGCTGAATTACAATACTTGCTGGCACGGAAATTATTTTCACCTCACTAATGAAATTCATGAAATAATGCCTTCCGTGATTTCCACCTCAAGGTACACTCACTGCTTTACACACACACACACACACACACACACACACACACGTGCATATGAACCAAAAGGGGTTGATTAGGAAGTAATAATGGGGTTACTGTCATGTCATTTATCACTGTATGAAAGCAGAAATGTGTTGCATTGTTTAGCTGCAAAGTCTGTGATTAAATATAGAAAGCACAGTAGTAGTTTGTATACATATACATAGTGTGGATGCACACCTAAAAAGCCCACCAGAAAATAATGACAACTATATACTGTGACGGGAGACAAGATACATATGTACAATATAAAGTCAAAAGTTTTTGACAGAGGTTAGTAGGATTAATCTTTAAAACAGAGGCAGATGTGAGAAGTAATGTGTCTATGTATGAGAGGGTGTTAATTTAGGAATATTGACCATCCAGATTTTCATGCAAAGAAAAGTATCAAAAATTCAAATCCTTTCAAATACAAAGCACTCAGGCATAATCCACATTCAATCATATATATTCATACAAAGGTAATAAAATTTAATTGAATGAGTCCACAGTAGCATCTTTCTCCCGTCTCTCTCTCCCCATGAGATGAGCCATCGCTTGGCTACTTCATACTGTGATGTGCTGAATTATTTCATGAATCGCTGGCTTCTTTGCAGACCAGAGCATTCACTGAAATGTTGTGAAATGTTAGGACACCTCTGCTTGTGCTTTTTTCTTCTCTTTCAGTCTCACTAAGGCTTTGTAAGCCAGGGACTTGATTGAATAAGACAGTGTGTCCACACATATGTACACATGCATGTACACTTGCCACATGTGTGTGTAGTCATGCTGCATCAGATTTTCTATGTGTTTCTCATGTGGAGAATATGTGTGTTTATGTGTAGATGTTAATGTTCACTACGTGTGACCTTATAAGTGTATAACTGTCAGCGGGACTCCCTCTAATGCTGGTACCCCAATGGAGGAACTCTAAATCAGACTGACATGCTCCTGGCACACCCTGTGCCAACCCCAAATTGCTTCTGACAGTATCAAATGCATTCCATTGGGTGTTCAGTACATTTGGGTTGCCCAGTTTCCCTGACCTTTCTCTAGTGCAATATGTAGGCTACATAGACAGACAAAAAAAATTATATTGTCAAAAGAAAGATTATTATGTCTTTGTACGTATGGTGTGGGGTTAGGTTAATTGGTGATTCTAAATTGCCCATAGGTGTGAATGTGAGCGCAAATGGTTGTCTGACAATCTGTCCCGCGTGTACCCTGCCTCTCGCCCTGTGGTAGGCTATGGTAAGCTCTAGGCCCCCAGACGGAAAGCAACACAGTCTCACAGCATTTTGTGAAACAGTCATAACCTTCAATAAATTGATTTATATTTCTGGACACAAACTTTTTTCGTCTTCCTCAACATGAATTTCTCAGCACATTTTTTTTTTTTGGTACAAACATGGCTTTTCATTAATCCACTCTCATATTTGATTAGGGTTAGACATTACATACAACTCAGCTTTCAGCATGTAAAGCAACTTGGATAAGGTTAGGCATTAACAAATACTGTGTTATGGTTAGAAAAAGAATGCAGTGCATGTCTTTTAAAGCTTTGTTTTCTTTGTTGCCATGGTGATGCATTCCTACTATGTAGAAAACTTAAATGCACTACTTACACATGATCACTGCCACAAAAAAGTGAAAATTTGTATCCATGAACGTGAAGAATTTCACATTTTTTCTGTGCTGCACACAGAGAAAGATACATGCTAAAAGGCATTTTTAATAACTATACCATCAATGTCAAATTTAAAAAATATATATTTTTAACACTGTACTAATGTGAACTGTAGAAGGTTTCCAAATTTGCTTTTTGGAACAA
Source organism: Pelmatolapia mariae (assembly GCF_036321145.2). Classification (NCBI taxonomy): domain Eukaryota; kingdom Metazoa; phylum Chordata; class Actinopteri; order Cichliformes; family Cichlidae; genus Pelmatolapia; species Pelmatolapia mariae. The sequence continues at coordinate 38,205,234 of NC_086232.1, forward strand.
GACAGATAGTTATATGTGCACTTAAAATGTGATTACCAAGTTCCAATAAGGAAGGCAGCTGTGTGTCGGCCAAACATGTATGAACAAATACCCGAGTTCAGAGAAGCCGTAGGAGGTATGAAACTCCATTATCTTCCTAGTCTACATCACATTGAAAGAATCATGAGGCAGATGGTTCGTTCAGTGTGGATGTACAATGTCAGCTGGTTACACAATATACAAATATATCAAACCTTACAATTATGATGGTACCATACGTATGCATGTCTGTACCTTAACATCTAGACATGTTAACCTGGATGAACCTTTCACTATAAACTACCTTAGCTTCCAGGATTATCAACATGTTTATAGCTTTTGGAAATTATTTTTATAATACTCAAATCCTTACAAATTATATACGTAAGTGTAATAGCTGACTTCCAAACAAATACCGACATTAAGAATACATTACATGTACATAACTGTTGTTGATTGTAAATAATCTTTGCTCAACAATTTTTAGTGATGTGGCAGTTTCAGGGCACTGCAATATGTTGTCATACATCTCACAAGTGCTCATCAAACAATGACACAATGTGCCTGTTATCAAGTGTTTTGAATAAAACAATGTATTACAGTCAATAAATATATGTTTTTATTATTGATTAGTTTAGTAGTCCTTCTGTGTCCATTACTTAGCTGTCTTACTATATACAGTGAAACAATAAGGGTACAAAGAATAACATGAACCTAACAAACAACCACTGCAGGTGTGGTTTTTGCTAGTACCTTTAAAAATACTTACGTCATCTGTTCATTGACACATTTGAAGTATGTGAGGCCTACATATGTGATTGCATATCATCTCTGTGCTAAGATTTTCTACCTTGGTTCCAAAACCAAATCAAACACACTTTTAGTCAAAATGCCTACTTAGCTAATGGTTAATTAAATATGTCAGTGAAGTGAAAAAAGCATATAAGCTGACATATGACACATGGTTCACTATTCGCCTAACGTCTGACACAAACATCTGACCCTTAATTAATATGTGTATTATGTGTGGATAAGCAGGTAAATGCCATTGTAGCAATAAGAAGGTCAGAGATTCAATTTCAGGACAAATAAGCCCAAATACTAAAATCAGTCATCAGTTACAAACTACCCCTCCAAACTAAATGCTAGACTAGATGCTTTAATGCTCGGTGGCTTGAAAAAATACAGAACAGTAAAGCTCCTCAGGGTGAATACAGCTGTTCATTAAAATCCCTCCATGTGCATTGGGAGGTTGTTTGCAAATTCAGTTTATCCAAACTTACGTTTGATTTTCAGTTTTTAATTTTTAATATCTATTATTAAAATACATGTTATTGAAAGATTAAAGACAAGATTGTGTGTTTTGATGAAATGCCAGATTTTGTCACCTGAACAAACACATTCAGATTCAAGAGCTTTATTGTCAATACAACAGTATACACAGTATACAGCATACCGAAATGCTGTTTCACCCCAAGCCCCTCATGGTTCATTTATAAGTATATAAAAGATATATCTCCAAGAGATATAAAACTAGGAATTGCAAATAAATAACATGCTAAATTTTGGTAAAATTAAGGTACTAATTACTAACTATACAATACTATAGTAATAACTATACAATACTAACTGTACAATACACAAAGACAGGACAGAGACAATACAAAGTGGATTGTGCAGTAGGTATTGAATACCAGGTTCAAGTTATTGTCAGGATATTGTAGACGAGACAGGGTGAAGACATGTGCAAGATGCAAAATGTGCAAATATAGTATAATTTAGATGTGTGTTCAGGAACTATGTGACTAAGTGTGCAAATAAGCATATTGTTTCAGTTTATAGGTGATTTGTGGAAGTTTTTGTTGTTTTGAGTCTTTTGGTGAGTATTGTAAGGTGTTTGTAAAGGTGTATGTGTAAACATCTCCACATTTTTCCTACAAACCAGAATTTACTAGCCAATCAATCACTAGGACTATGTGATCAACACCTAAATAAGAACAGAATGAAACATTTAGAAATAAAGAATAACAAGTGATAATAACTGGCAATAGTACAAACATAAGGTATCAAATGTTGAAAATAAGATTTATTTTTCACCAAAAAACAAAAAGACTAATACTTATTTCTAGTATGATGCCACCAACAAATTGGGACAGTGACATTTTCAGTCCTATGTTGCATCACCTCTATTTTTTTTACAACACTCTAAAGGTGCCTGGGAATTACAGGGATGAATTCCTACAGTATTGTGGACACGTTTTCCAGTTCTAGCTTGATACAGGAATTCAGCAGCTCAACAATTCAAGGCTTTCTTAGTCATAGTGCTTGAACTGCACCTCAAGCAATCTTTTTTGGCATCTGGACCCTTTTATTATATAGCCATGAATACATGAAGACCAGTCCTTGGCATTGTCTTGCTGAACTGAGCAAGGTAAGCATCATCTTTATTGAAACAGATGAATGGCTGCAGTTAAACGTCTATACCCCCAAAAGAATTTTTTTAGAGCGTTGCATTCCTGAGAATTCTAAAAGAATGGGGAAATCCGATAACAATTCAAGATATCTAAAAATAGCAAAAAGGATTCTTTCAGTTAAAATTAATTTTAATTTAAAAACCACAAATATCCCTTTTAAACTACATATGACCACTGAAGATTTTTACATTTCATTATATTTTTCACAGCTGGCAGCAATAAATAACAAAAAAGTTGGTTAGCCTAGACTAGACTTAGAAAAAAGGAGAAAGTGGGATTTTTAGGATACCTTTCTCTTTGATGAAGAGTTGGATTACATTCTTACATGATAGGAAGGTTTATTTGTTGTCCAAGTGTCCAAGTCCAGCAATGTTAGATGCACTTGAAAGAAAATTTCAGTAACACCAGTCTGTCTGATGATCGTCTGTGTTCTTGAATAGCAGTGCTTACTAAAACAGCCGCCCTTAACGATAGAAAATCTTCCACAACTCACGTCAGTATCACTGTCATCGATCAGGAGTGAGGTTCATTGACTCATCAACCCACATTACGTCACAAAGTTTTTACTGCTTCCTTTAGATGAAATAGTCATGGATACTTCATGCATTATGAAATAAACAGTGATCTGACAGCCTACAGTCGCCAGATGAATGGGGTAAACTCTGGGGTAAAAACATAAACTCTCGCAAAATATTTCATTTTATTTTATTTTATTTATTTATTTATTTATTGCCTGTCCCGTTTGGCTCTTTTCCCATCAGAATTATTGTCTAAAGGCGAAGAAAGATGCCCAACGGATTTACTTTACCAAATGGACCATCCCAGCCTTGCCGTAATGGTCTATTTGATTCACCTTTTATTGTTTATTTTATTTTATTTTCACTTGTTAAATACGGGACAGACTTGATTGGGGAAAAGAAAGGGGAGAAAGAAAGAGGGAAAGAAAAACAGCGGGGAAGAGGGACGGGGATAAAGGGCAAAAAACAAAAACCAACAAAATAAGCAGACAAAAAATACATATATCAATCACCTGGATCACCTGTTGAGAAAGAAAAAAGAGAAAACAAGCAGAAGAAAAAGAAAGAGCAAGAAAATATTTCATTTTAACATATCTGCTTTTATTCCTGATTTACTGATAAGCATTACTAGTGTTAAACTATCTTAATCTATAGTGTCTACTAAAGCGTTTTTATACACAAACAGTAGCAGAAAAACACGGCCAACCACCGCCACTATGAGCTGCAGATGGTTAAATATATCCCCCCACTATTACTTCCCACTTCATCAGTATTTTCATCGATACTTCACTCTGTTTGTACTGAACAACTTCAATGACATGTGAGACTGATACTGTAAAAATGAATTCCACATTCCATATTTTTTTTATCTGATCTTGCAAAAATAGACACATTTGATTTGACAGCATCCAAAGAGACAGAGGAGGTCAGAATGACATGCATCACTTGGCCAGTTATGCAACTATGCATTTATTAGAAGTAAAGCTAAGCTCATCTTAGCATATCAATATAATAATTGATAGGTTAACATAATGCATGTCTAAATTTTGTTGCTGCAATGTTTTATATTTTGCAATATCATCTGATTTGTGTATGTTCTTTTGCTAGTCTTTTCAAAGACAGTACTAAGAAAGCAATGTGAGTAGCAGATGAGCAAGCTGACAATATATTCAATGTGATTTTTATGACTGTTATAAGCTAAAAGAATATAAATACTGCACTTAGATTTTAGAGCCTTGAAGGCTGAAGAAGGTCCCTTGAAACAGCATCAATTTCTTTTGTGAAACGATACATCAACTGCCATCAATCTTGAACTACCAAATTGAGCTCACAAACAAAGACAGATTCTCTTTTTCTGTCACATATAAAATGAAATAAACTTGTGAATCTTTACCTTTGGGCAGTTTGGTCTATAAACTTTAATCCCTTTAGACAAGAAAGTCAAACTTAATTCTTTTTCTCAAAAAAAAAAAAAAAAAGGAAAAGAAAGACTGCGTCCTAAACCTAGCTCTGAGATGATTATCTAAAGGTCAGCCTTCCCTCTTCTCATCCCTGCCTCCATCATCCAGACTTTTTTACCAGTTAGTCCAATGGCATAAAGAGCATGACTTGGCCTGAACACTGACTGAGTGCCTATCATAGCTGCCCATATCAGCCATCGGCCTTGCAGAAACAAGGGCTCTTGCCCAAGAAATGAAGTATGGATTTCTAATTTAGGGGAATGGTTGAAGATGTGGGTCAACGTTGCATTTATTTCAAGGCGCCTCAGCCCCATCATGCTTTCGATCACCCTTTAGTTGCGAAATACATATTGGGCTGAGCTTATAATGGATGGGGGCGCCATTGATGGTCGGGTAGATGAGAGGTTTGCATTATGTATTAGCTTTATCCCATGAATGAGTAGCTGTGAAGATAATCACTGTCTGATGATCGTCATTTCTTTTGTTCCCAATGTGCCCTCTCAAAATGGCTGTTACATAAACTGTACATTCTCTCTTTTGTGCAGTAGAAAATGAAGAAGGGAGAGAAAGAGACAGAATGAAAACGTTAAAAATGGACAGGAGCACATATACAGAGAGAAAAATTAGCAGTGACAGAGAGGCAGTAGGGTGGGAGATTTAGAGAAAACAATGCATAATTTTAAGAACTAATATTCACCCACTCTAATTGCAGACACAATGTTCAACCTGCCCATCAAACCGCGCTGCATTCTTTTAACTTCACATTTACAGCCCTGTTTTGCATTTTGCAGCTGCATCTGCAGTAGTCATCCAACTGTCAGCCATTTCTCACTGTGGAACAGCCCAGGCAGACATGTGTGATCTGCCTGAGAGGCATTCTCACACCTGCCTTGTTCAGGAGCAGAGGTCACTCCCAAAGACCATCCTCTTACTGGTACTAAATTTAGCTCACCGATATGTGCAAACGTCTTCATCACCTTCTTAGTCAACCCAAAGCACGGTGTCAACCCTCTGACAACAGTGAAGGGCATCGCTTTTAAGTGGTTATGTGAAGTCCCTAAGTATTGTGTTTCTAAAGAAAAGTCTACATTCAAACTCATCTTAAATTCAGTAATTTATCAGGTGTAGCAAGAGTGAGGCCCTGTTTCTCCTGGTTTGTTCTGCTGTTGTAAAACCAGTTACAAGGTCAAAGAAGAAATGTTCATGAAGTAAAGCGTGCTGCAAAATAGAAAATTGCTAAAGTACATTTCCACTAAAAGAGAACAATAAATACCCTGCTGCACTTAAAGCTGCTGCGTATATGAACTGACTGGTTAATTATCATTAGAGCCTCTTAAGAAAATAAATTAAAGGGAATGCAGTTTAAAAAATACATAATAAAATCAACTACAAATCTTAATCATAAAAAATATATTTAACCTGAAAAAAAGCCTTTTGTGAAGCTTATTTCTTTAATTAGTTCATTACACTCTACATTGGCACTGATGGAGTGTAGTCAGTAATGTACGTTTTTCTTTCCACCCATAGAAAACTTATAACACGTATAACAGAGGCAAATACAGAGGGCATAAAGACAAGGCAGGACTTGTTTCCTATTTGACTGTCACACACACAGAAACACGCACACATGCATGTAGACACACACGCAGACACCTCTACACCCACAAAGGGAGACATTATCTTGAGGCGATGGATCATGTAAATGGCATTTTGTCTACATTATGAGAATGTGGAAGATGTTTTTCTGCATGACTGAGGCGCTTATCAAGTGGGACTGTCTGTACCACCAACTCAATATATTTCATCTTCAGAGATGGGGATGGAAGGCTGTAGAGGGTGAATATTTCTGTATGTTTTTCTGCGTGTTTGTGTGTGAGCTATGGGGTGTGTGTGTGAAGTGGGAAATAAAATAACTTTCTCTAACCTCATTTGCCTCTGAGCTCAAAAGGACAATATGGACTTCAGCAAATAACCACTGAAGAAATACAAAGAACTTAAAAACAGTGTTTAATGATTTGGCTTACCCATTTGCTCATTTTGGAAATGAACACAACAATACTGATAGTGTCAAGTCTTTGCCTAAGCCCACAATCTCTGGATACCTACTTAGAAAACACATCAAGTGAGTTAAAAAGATCATCAAAGTGTTTCTAGTCTATTTCCAGGAGGTCAACAGCTAAACACCCTTGCTGACAACAGCCTGGGCCAAGTTCTGTCACATCTTTCTCCGTGATCTAATTCCAAATTCCTCTCAGGTGTGAGATTTTGCTTCTGCAGTTAGAGAGGTTGTCATCCTTCTTGCCTTAAAAGGCTGGCAGCTGCCTCGGGAGTCCCCTGAGCTACTAAAACCTAAAAGGACTCCTTGGGTTTGTTGGCGTCTTCGTGCAGCTTCATGGTTTGTTGGCCCACCAGGCATGGATAGCCTTCTGGCCATAGCTGAGAGCAGCAAATTCAGTACACATCACCCAACCTTTGTTTACATCTTTGTGGTTTTTTTGTGTTATTTTTGACCATATTGAATTGAAGTACTATCAATTTAAGTACTAATTCTGCTTTGAACTATTCTGATCACTTAGTGCTCTGGAGCAGTGGATTCAGGGTGTGGTGTCATGGGAGACTGACCCACACAGCTGTTCTCCATCACCTGGTCATGCCTTCCAGACAGGAGTACTGAGCTGCAGAGAGAGTGGGCTGAAAAGCCTGCCACTGAGTGTTGGAAATTGTTTACACCAACAAAAAGCATTCACATGCAGGGAAAAAAAACTGTCTGCCGGTCTGGGTCCTTGCTACATATGGCTACATAGAATAGTGGTTTACATATATGCTAAACAAGTGAAAGAGTCTTTGTTTGATGCTGGGAGTAGACACAGATCTCTTGGGGGTCAGCAAGGCCATCTGGCATAGAAAGTTGCCATATCAAATTGATGCCATATGAACATTTCTCTCTCCATAGTATTCATAGTCTCTTCCTACCACCTGCACCTCAGTCCCATTATTTGATCTCATCTGGTATATCTCTTTATGTTTGCAAAATTGCAATAATTAGACTTGAGTGTGAACATCTGCAGTCACCAAAAGCTTACCTCTTTCATGATGAAAGGAAATAACATTAGACTGGTAGCCTCATGGCACACAGTGGCTAATGTCTACAGTTATTGCATTGTTCCATAAGACAGCAGAATGTTCCATTATCAAATCAGCCTAAGAGGTCTGATTAATGGGCTGTGAACTCTTATGTGATTGATTTTTATGGACGATGAAATGGTTATGGCGACAGCAGAGAGCTATCCGTGTTGACAGTTGTCTTATTTACAGAGAGGGTGTTTCTGTGAACCCCAAAGCAAATGATAGGATGGTGTAGAGGATGATTTATCCACATGTTGTTGGTGCAGGGGCTGTCACTGTAGAGATGCAGGATAAGAATCAGCCTTATTAAAAAAAAAAAAGAAAAAAAAAGGCTAGTTTGAGAGTAGTAGTTTTCCAGTCTCACGCAAAAAAATAGAGAGAGAGAAAAAGCTGGAGAAGAACATAAGTGGCTGTTGGGACTGTGTGGGGGTGGTAAAGGCGATGACATGGAGTGCAAGCCATAAGAGGCGAGAAAAGGCTGACAAGGCGACAAGATGAAAATAGGTGTCATATGTCAATCTTAGGCAGCGATAAAAAGTAAAAAATGCCAAAATGGAATACTATGGTATATTGTTTACAGCAGCAACTATATTAAAAATAGCCCTTTATGAGACCTGTAATGATAGCTACAAGAACATCTACTGACCTTGTCACACTGATCTGACCTTCTTAACCTTTTTCAACCTGGAACAGTTATTGAAAAATCCATCTCCCCAATTCAACATCACTTGAGCACTTCTTTATTTGCTTAGTAAAGTCAAAAGTGAGAAGATATTTTTAGGCTCTGTCTGGTTTATTTATGTAATTATCTGAGTCACGATTTCTCCAAAACACTTGCAGAAATCACACTATACACAACATGAGAAGCATGAAAGCAAAACTTGGAAACATAGTTTCACATGGTTTCTCATAACAACAGCCAGTTTAGTAATGCTGTAACACACCAATAATAGAGAAGAAAGCTGCTGCAAGTTAGAGAAGATAGGAGTAGCACTCTGTGTTTTGATTAGGTAGTCAGAATATGTACTGAGGGCTGTTGTCCAAGCTACTGTATTTTTATTAAAAACTTTAAGTATACAAGACAAATACAAAAAAATAAATAAAACAGTCAGTGTACTAATAAAAACAAGAATCTCCCAAGGTTTAAACTTACCTAAAAGGAAAAATAAATAAATAGCCGCAACAGTTGGCTGATTTAGTGACCACTAGAACCTTGATCTTCAAGGTATTGTGGCTTACGTGGCCAGTTTCTCCCTTAGCCTTGAATGTCACTACATCAGCAATGAAATGTTAGCTACATGCTAATTTTGTTTTTTCTTTAAACTACCTTTCACAGCTTCATGGTCAAGCAGAAACCATATAAGACACCTACCACTGACCCCACTTTTAAAGAATACCAAAGCTCTAATATATTCTGCCTCTGTCACTATCAAGTGGCAATCTCTGAGGCTGAAAAAAATTAAGCCTATGGCAAACGGGTAAAACTGACCTCTTGATTCTGGCTCAAGAGGACAGTTTTAAAAGTAAGACTATCTCCACAGACTTAGAGGATTGGGCACTTTGGTTCCTAGGTGGATACTGACATAGCTGATTGTACAACTAGCTATTTGTTAGATTTGTCTTCTGCTCAGCTGATTAGCAGTGTTTTATTTTTGGAGTGTTTTAAAGATATGTTTCAGAGTATTTTAATGCCAGTAATGTTTTTGCACTGGCACATTATCCGATAAAAAAAAAATCTTTCATTTTATTAATATGTTTCTATTAATCTGTAACTGTGTCTTTACAATTTGGAGACTTGCTAGCCAAGCTTGTTGGTTGATAACAACAACAGCAACGATTTGGCATTGGTGTCTTGCAAGCTCATTTTTCATTGTATCTAGTCTGGGCCTCTTGTCATTTATCATTGCTGCAATAAATACCAACAATTAGCTACATTTATATCCTTGGATCAACCTGTTTATTATATTTAATCAAAAAAAAAAAAAAAGAAGCTTTTCAAGTCAAACCTGATGTGTCCTATAATTTATGGTCTTTTGGTATGGATCAGGACTCATGATCATAAATTGAAAAAGCTAGGTTGGTGCATCCATGCTAAAGATGGTTTAAAAACATGTCGTGGTGTGATGGATGGAGAAGAAAATAAGTTAATTCTATACTGTGCCCAAAAAGCAAAGGATGGCAACCTAATGGAGCAGACTTCACTAATGCAGATTCATATCTAGGCTACACATAGGAGTTGAGGCCCCTTGTCTATGATATTTTATATATTTTAGTTGTTAGTATTATTAGTTCAGTGGTTCAATAGATTTTTGGCATTTCTCTGTACTATTGTAGGGTCTTTACCTTACAATATAAAATGCCTTTAGGCCACTGCTGTTGTGATTTGGTGCTATATAAATAATATGAAAATCGAATTGCACTGTTATGCTATATTATTTAACACAAGGATTGCATACTTTCAGATAGAATCCTCTTCCTTAACCTTCACATACTGTTCATATTTTATGCCTTCACAGTATAGTTCAGGTCAATTTAGACCTTTGGCCAAGAATTCTCTCAAATGTGTCTATAAAGAAATTTGAACAACAGATCAATGTCGAATATATAAATAGCCTTTCTGATACAAACAAATTGATAACAAATCCATGCTCAAACTGGGATTTAAACCCCAACCTATCCCTGAGCCAAACACAATAATGGTACAGTAACTTTACCAGCAATATTAATACTGCAGTGCTTTGCCTCTGGTGACTTGGCAGGATATGTTCATTGCTGGCAAGCTACCACTATTTCTACCTAGTATAGACTTTTCTCTGCTTCAATCTGGAACTTGAAAAGTTCCAGACAAAATAAATAATGCTTTCTTGTTAAATGAACACTGCCTATTAACATTACTGACAGACAGGACCGATGACAGTTGCTGTCCAGGTCCAGCATTAACCTTATCATTTTATCAGTTTCAATTTTATTTATACAGCGCCAAATCACAACAACAGCCACCTCAAGGCGCTTTATATTACAAGGCAGACCCTACAATAATACATACAGAGAAAAACCCAATAATCATATGACCCCCTATGAGCAAGCAATAGTGGGAGGAAAAACTCCCTTTTAACAGGAAGAAACCTCTGGCAGAACTAGGCTCAGGGAGGGGCGGCCATCTGCCGCCACTGGTTGGAGTGGGAGGAGGAAGACAGAATAAAACACATGCTGTGGAAGAGAGGCAGAGGTTGATAACTATGGCATTATTTTTGTGCCACTATTCTGAGCACACGTAAAAATAAAATTTGAGCGCACGTAAAAAAAAAATTTGCAGGTGCAAGTGTCGCATTTTGAGGAGAAATTTATTTTGAGCGAAGAAAAGCTAAATTTGAGTGAACAAAATTCACTGCTGCGTGCAAAAAATGTATTTCAGTGTTTGCTGTTATCCATACACACACACAATAGCAGCCCCTCTCGCTCAGCCTTTGCATTTGCGCTTGCTCGCAATGTGTTGCTTGCGCTCTCAACATTTCTGCCCGTGCGCGTTCAACTCTTTTTGTACACCGGTATATTTGTGCCACAAAACCATCCAAACACAGACTTGGATGCAAAAAAATCTGATTGGCTGTTTGGGTCTCCAATCAGCTCGAAATGACGAAATCCAATATCCCAGAATCCATTTCGTCCAAAACTCAAACGAGGCCGTGGCGGAGGAACACAGAGTGGCGGAGTTTGAAATATTACTCTTTCTGGGTCACAAAATAAACTTTTAAGAAATTTTCATGCGAGAATGGTGCTGTGTAAACTTCAAATATCTGCTCGATTTATCAAGACATCACATAATTGCATAAGTGCTCTAATGTTTTCAGAGATGCCTGTTACCCATCAGCTGACCGCATAGCTGGACTGGCCATTGGGCATAACGGGCATTTGCCCGGTGGGCCGATGGTGATTTTTCATTTTTATGTTTGTTTGGTTGTTTGTTTTTTAACTCTTTAAAACCGGTCGGAGCGGGACGCTCCGTTTTGCATAACTATTTTTAAATCTCTGTAAAACTGGAACCACGTAAGGTACCGCAATAATTTTTTTGCATATGAAACCGGAGGAGTTGTACTTACATGTTATGCCATTAGCTTGTCCTAGGTCACGGTTTCCTTCCACATAAAGCTTTGCAAAAATTGCATAAAAAGCGCTTGCAGCAACAAAAACATTATATTCCAGAAACACGCTTTGCCGATCCGATCAGCTGTTCGCAATACTTCCTAGGTTGGAATAGATGTCAGCGCGAACTATTGTATGTCCGCCATTACCTGGCCGAAACCGGAAGTGACGTCATTTTCGCGGAAAATGTAGTTTTTTATCTTCAGGGCCTTATAAGCCTATGCTGGTGTTTTTAAAAGTCATATTTGGCTTTATGCTTTTCTGTATAGTTTCTGGGATGCTTAGAACTCAAATTGCACTGCTGGAAATAGTTTATTTTGATGTACATGCTGGGTTTTTTTTTTTGCAAATTTGCATTATAATATTTATTTTCTTTTTTCCTGCAGTATATAAAAATTGGTGTATCTTAAAAATAAAACTATGAAGACACTCAAAATAAATTTCCTGTGATTGGAAACTATTTTGTGCAACTTTTTTGTATTTACAGTTTTGAGCAATCAACCTCTTAAATTTCTCTAACTAGAAATATATGTAAAAAAGAAACAAAAACGATTTTCAATTTTTTTGTAGTTTAGTGCACTTTTTTGTCATTTATGTAGTTTCTTTGGACTTAATGCATACATATTATTAAGATTTGGGCTATAACGGTTGTATTGATGTATAGCAACTTGAAATGCTCCCAAAAATGGCTCTACAGCATGTAAAAATATAAAGATAAGCTCTGGCGGACTTGGTTCTATGGTAGGTCTTAAAGGGTTAAACGGTATAAACAATGAAAGGTGGTGGATTAGCCAATTGGTCATGATCAACTCTGGGCTGGACCAATTACAAGACATCTGTATTGAGGTGAAAAGGAACGCGATTCGTCCCGTACTTCAGCTAGAATGAAAAAAAGACACAAAGCTGGAGTTATTCTGTGTCTTTGCTGCACAACTGCCTGTTCTTCTCTCATTCTCTCCCCCTCCCTCTCCTGTTTCTACTTCAATCATGAAACTGATCAATGATCAGCTGATCGGCTTTTCTGCCACAAGTCCCGTCTCTCTTGTTTGTTTATCGCCCACTTTGCGCCAGAAAGAGGAAACCAGTGGATGTTGCGCTAAACAACAGCAGCACGTTCAAGCTTGATCAGCTGTTGTTAGAATTTATTTAATATTACTTTCTAGTATCAGCTGAAGGTTGCTTGAGCCACAGCTGTAAAAGCTGCTGGTCATGATATCGGTTTGGATATGTGGTGAGAGCGAAACATGTTTATTTATGTTTATTTTGTGACCCGGAAAGAGTAATATTTCAAACTCCGCCACTCTGTGTTCCTCCGCCACGGTGACAAAATGGATTCTGGGATATTGCATTTCATCATTTCGAGCTGATTGGAAACCAAAACAGCCAATCAGATTTTTTTGCATCCAAGTCTGTGTTTGGATGGTTTTGTGGCACAAATATAACGGTGTACAGAAAGAGTTGAACGCGCACGGGCAGAAATGTTGAGAGCGCAAGCAACACATTAGTGATGTGTCGGTCGCGAACGAAACGGCTCTTAGAGCCGGATCTTTGACGTGAACGACGCGAGCCGGCTCCTTATCGCGAGCCGTGGAGTTTTTTTTTTTTCTTCCTCTCACCCTCTCTCTCGCACTTTTTTCACTCCGCACGCGAGCCTTGCTTTGTGCTGGGCAGAGGGGGGAGGGGCAGTAGTTACACTTGCAGTAGCACAGGAACAGAGCAGGAGGGAGAGAGAGAGAAAGAGAGCCAGGGACAACAACATCACATTAGAAAGGTATAGTAATCATCCACAACTATATTCAGTTGCAGATGATAAAGGATTCAGAAAGTTTATTCATGCAGGCCCATATGACAGAGAATATGCATCTTCTTTTTGTTTTCATATTTTAAATTTATATTTAATTGTGTTTTGGTTTGCAGTGTTTTGTGTTGTTTCACTTTAAATTTGTTTAAAAGTAAAAAGCTGAACATTTAAATAGTTAAAAGTTGAACTGTGAATAGCTGGTTTTGTATTATATGATTTATTTATTACATTTTATGTGGAGTGAATAAACAAAAGTATATTTACGGTGGCCCCTAGAGACACAAAGCACGTACAAACTTCAAAACACGTACAAACTCTGAAGCACGTACAAACCCTGAAGCACGTACAAACTCCAAAACACGTAAAAACTCCAAAACACGTAAAAACTCAGAAGCACGTACAAAACACAACAGAAGTGCTCCAGAATGCTAGGCGCAGTGTTGAGCTTTTGTTACCTAGTGGCTACACAAGCCAGCAAGTACCAACGACTGGATTTGGTGTGTGGTAGTAACAGGTAAATGAACATTTTTTAAAATTATTTGAATATATATGAGTGCTCGTGTATAAATACACAAACAATACACATATGCTTTCAATTGTGTAATTTAAGTGATCTAGGTAGCTCTGTTTTGGAAGTTCAGTTAACGCTAGGAATGTGTTTTGGAATTTGTACGTGCTTTGTCTCCAGGGGCCACCACATATATTTATATATAAACATACATAAATAAAACCACTTTTTTTTACATTAGTAATTACTTTTGTGCATAATTTTATATTATTGTTAATAATAAATTAATTAAAGCAACAAAACAACCTGAAGAGCCGGTTTGGAGCCGAAAGAGCCAGAAATCCCATCACTACAACACATTGCGAGCAAGCGCAAATGCAAAAACTGAGCGAGAGGGGCTGCTATTGTGTGTGTATATGGATAATAGCAAACACTGAAATACATTTTTTGCACGCAGCAATGAATTTTGTTCACTCAAATTTAGCTTTTCTTCACTCAAAATAAATTTCTCCTCAAAATGCGACACTTCCACCTGCAATTTTTTTTACGTGCGCTCAGATTTTTTTTACATGCGCTCGGAATAGTGGCACAAAAATAACGCCATAGATAACCAGTATGATTCAATGCAGAGAGGTGTATTAACACATAGTGAGTGAGAAAGGTGACTGAAAAAGAAATATCAGCATCATGGGAATCTCCTAGCAGCCTACACCTACTGCAACATAACTAAGGGAGGATTCAGGGTCACCTGATCCAGCCCTAACTATATGCTTTAGCAAAAAGGAAAGTTTGAAACCTAATCTTAAAAGTAGAGATAGTGTCTGTCTCCCGAATCCAAACTGGAAGCTGGTTCCATACAAGACGGGCCTGAAAATTGAAGCCTCTCCCTCCCATTCTACTTTTAAATACTCTGGAAACCACAAGAAAGCTTGCAGTGCGACAGCAAAGTGCTCTAATGGGGTGATATGGTACTATAACGTCATTAAGATACGATGGGGCCTGTACATAGGGAGCAGGATCTTGAATTCAATTCAATCAGTACCTATAGTTGCTAGCTGTAAACCTTAATAATGACTTAAGAGACAGCTAATGTGGCTATCTGTTAATTACCAATAAATAGTAGGAAATTCTACTGATCTCTCAAAATTTCACACAGTGTTGTTCAGTGTTGGGAATGCCAACAACTTTTAATGTTTTCAGCTGCTAATGGTGGGGGGATACTAATTGCAAATTAGTATCCGCTAGTCATTTTTAGTATTGCTCAGTATTTGTGAGACCTCTGATATGTACACAAACACAAACATGACATTCACACACATATATATCCACAGCTACACTGATCATGCATACTTCAAGCTATTAAGAAAGGCAAGAGCATTAATTATACAGAACATTCAAAAACATAGCTTAAACTGTTCTAGGGTGACATATGTTCACATCCTAAAAGAGCTGAAGTCTTCTCTACTTGTTAGGTATATTAGGTGTAAGAAGAGAAAGCATTTGTTTATCTTTTTCTGTTGTCATAAATGGATTATCAGAGTTGAGTTTGTGAATGTGTAAAGATAAGTTTGATAAGTGATGACAAATAAAATAAGGCAATTAAAATGTGTATTAGGCATAATAAAAATGCTAACTATTTATTAGTATTTAATGAACATTCCCCAAAACAATTGTAAAAAAAAATCAATGTTTTCACATAAGTTTTTCTACTTTTTTTTTTACTTTACACAAGGTGCTACTACTATTTTGCTTTTAGTTTAATTACTTCATCTACAGTTTTTCTGGGGGTTTTTTCTTTTGCGCTTGAACAAGTGCATTAAAGTCTGATTTAATGTCTGAGAGGAAATGCGAAGGACAATCACATCAACAGCAAATGCAAGATCTGCCTTCTAATCTACTCTGGAATGTCCTTGCCATTCTCTTCACAAAACTCTTGAATTTCTGCTCTCGGGTCCCATATTCTTTTTAGGAGTTTACCCAACTTAAGCCACCTGACAGCTGTGTGGTGGCCTATGTCAACTAATTCAGTCTTATGCTCCTCCAAACCTGCAAAAACGTGTTTGTCCCTAATGAAGTGAACTAGTTTCATGTTGTTACATCAACAACATGGTTAATTCTTTGTCTGAGATTTTGTCTTACACAACATTTTCTGCTATATAATACACTAATACAATTTACACCAGGTGTAAATACCCCTGGTGTCTTCTGCTGCAAGACACCTGCAGCATAAGGTGCAGGTTAATTTTGAATTTTAATTTTGAATATTAATTCCACATGTAAGGTCATAGACAACCAAAGGACCAGATGTAGCCCAGGGCTATACAATGTCCAGGTCTGTTGTACAGGATACAGTGATGGGTGACAACGCTGTTCCCAGTGATGGATCTAAAAAACACAGCATCACAGGGCTTAAAAGTACTAGCAGCAGGATTCATGAACATTATATCTGCATCTTCAAGGACCAGTAAAGATTTTGTCTCTTCCATCTTTAGCCTGCTGCTAAAAGAAAGGCAGACTGTTCCTAAAAAGAAAATAAAAGAAACTTAACTTACTTAAAATTAGTGATGTGTCGGTCGCGAACGAAACGAGTCTTAGAGCCGGCTCTTTGAAGTGAATATTGGGAGCCATGGTTTTTTTTTTCCTTTCTCTCTCTCACTTTTTTTCGCTTCACGCTGCATGTGAGCCTTGTGTTTGCACTGAGCAGAGGGGGGAGGGCAGTAGTTACACTCGCAGTAGCACAGGAACCGAGCAGGAGGGAGATAGACAGATAGAGAGCCAGGGGCAACAACAAGAGACAACATCATCACATTAGAAAAGTATAGCAATCATCCACAACTATTTTCAGTTGTGGAGGATAAAGGATTCAGAAAGTTTATTCATGCAGTGAATCCTATGTTTACAATTCCAAGCAGGAAAACACTCTTCCAAAAAAATCATCCCAGGCCTATATGACAGAGAACGTGCATCTTCTTTTTGTTTTTTGTATTTTAATTTATATTTTATTGTGTTCTGGTTTGCAGAGTTTTGTGTTGTTTCACTTTAAATTTGTTTAAAAGGAAAAAGCTGAAAATTTAAATAGTTAAAAGTTGAAATGTAAATAGCTGGTTTTTGTATTTTATAATTTCTTTTTTACATTTTATGTGAAGTGAATAAATAAAAGCATATTTATATATAAACATATAATAAAAAAAACAGGGTTTTTTTACATTAGTAATTCATTTTGTGCATAATTTTATATTGTTGTTGATAATAAATTAATTAAAGCAAGAAAACAACCTGAAGAGCCAGTTGGGAGCCGAAAGTGAGCTGAGCCGAAAGAGCCGATTCTCCAAAAAGAGCCAGAATTCCTATCACTAGTCAAAACCCATTTATTTAATTCTGTCTACAATAATTTTATGGTTCTATGTGCCAAATGCTTCCTAAATGTCAGTTAATGCAATTGTGATAGCAAGCCACATATGGTAAGTTCCACAACTCACCACTAGTTTCTTCACTTTAGTTTACTTTGCAGTCACTACTTTAAATATATTTTACTTATTGTTGAATATATTGGTTCTTTATTAGTTTATTTTTTTCCATCACACCTTTCAGTGTTTATATGGAGTGCACACATATCAACACTGCAAGGTCAAAGTTCTGTTTTATGTTATATTAATACATCTGTCTTTCTTTCTTTGAATTACCTGGAGGTTTGGCTTCTCCTTCCAAAAGGTGTAACAAAGGGCTGAGAAATCTGAAGTACTGCTGATAGCCTCAGTGGACTGAACCACATGCTTCATTGCCTGGGGGTGTTTGGAGTTTGTGTAATTGTTTTGAGTTTGTTGACTGTGTGGCAGCCATTTTGTTTTCCCCTTGTGTGTCATATAGTTTAGCTAAGCCAGTATTTAAGTTCCCTCCATGTGTCATTTCAGCAGGTCATATTTTGGTTTGTAAGGCAGACTAATTTGTTTGGGAGGATTTGAATTTTAGTTTTTGTTTTTTTGTTTTTTGACATTTTGGTCCACACTCCATACCAGTTGGTGCGGTAATGCACCATTTTGCTGTTTGCCAACCGCCAATAAACAATATAAAGAAGAAGAATTTCAGCAGGTCAGTTTGTCTGATGTTTGTTTGAGGTTTCGTTAGTTGTTATTTTGAGTTTATTTTATTGAGTATTGTTATTCAGTTTACCTCATTTATTGGTCTGCCCGTTTAAATTTCTGGCTTTGTTAATTATTTGTCATTTTTTTGAGTCAATAAAACCCCATTTTATTTAATTAAACACCTGTGTCCTCTTACTGCTTTGTCCCTGACAGAAATGCTCCAGTTTGTCTAGAGAACAGATTATATCCTTTAATTCCTTACATAGCAAAGTAAAGTTCTTATCCACATCTGAAACCTGAGCAAAACTGATTTAAAACACATTGTTCAGATTAAAAAGCAAATACTATGATGTTATTAGAATATTGTATGGATCTCATCTATTAGCAGTGTTGGGAAGGTTACTTTTCAAATGTATTCCACTACAGATTACAGAATACATGCTCATTGAGTAACGTATTCAGTTACATTACTCAATGAGATTAACGTATTCTGAATACTTTGGATTACTTAATATATTATCATGCTTTTTACAACTACATTAGTGTACTATTGCTGTGTGATTTATTACTATTGCTGTAGGTTACTCACCATAACAGTACCAACTAGATTTTTAAATCTTAATATAAAAATGAGTAACAGTAGGGGGGACATTAGGTAAGGCTGCACTTTTTGCAGCGATCTCGTATAGAAAACTATTCCACGTGTATATAAAACATGTCCGCGGCTCTGAACCGTAATAAAGGGACCTCTGGCTAATACGCCGGGTTCTGTGTCGGGCTCGTAGCTGAAAACTAGCTTTACTTTGATGTTTTGGCCAACTTTGCTAGCGAGAGATAGAGAGAGGCGTTGAAAGGCTGCTCCAACTGAACTTATTGTTTCGGAGGAAAACACGAACACAGCGTACAGTCGAGTCTTGATAGCTTACTTACAACTGGGCTCGTCGGGCACTCTGTTTGGCTGCAGTGGTTATTATTATAGTTCCATGCTTCCATCTCCGGTTTCTGGTCAGTGACAACTCGTACTTTTCGACTTTTCTTTTTCTCCCTCCTCGCGCTCACAGACACATATGGCAGTCCATTCTCCCTGCAGCACGGACTACACTGTCCATGAGGCTGCATTCTTTAGGGCTATGCTTGTAACACTGCCTATTGCCTTCATATTAAATCATTTTTTGAATAATACATTTTAAAGATATTTCTTCACGTCATTATGCAGCCGCAAGTAGAGGTTACATGGGCTGCGAGATTGAGACCCAGGCATTAGAGCCTCTTAATGCGTGCTTTGTTTGGGTTTCCACCGGCGTGGAATGACCAAAAATAGAGAGGGCATAACCTAACATATGAAACAGGAAAATACCGCCGTGTAATCCATTTATTTCAACAAAGTAACTGTATTCTACCACCTTTTTAAACGGTAACTGTAATGGAATACAGTTACTCATATTTTGTATGAGTTAACTGTACATGTATTCCGTTACTCCCCAACATTTTCTGTGAGCAGAACAGATGCAGGTAGGTATTTATGTATTTCACACTTGACTCATTATCAAGGATTTCAGTGGCTTTGACTTCTATGTAATGAACACTATCAACTAGAAAACAACAAGAAATCATAACTTTCTCAGTGGTGAAGTCAGAAATTAACAGAGTTATGATCTGGTATGTATGTTGACTTAGGCACACAACTTGTATGAGGTGATCATGTTGAATGCAATATATGGTGTGTAATCAGTACACATCTGCAGCCCTTCTATGTGGCACATGCCGTGCAGGGGTCTGTCCTTCATTGATGGTTTCTCTTCTTGCTCCTCTACTTTCTCAGGTTTCTGATGTCTGAGGTATTTAAGCACACTCAGTTGTGGCCATGCTCCTACTCCTGAATCCGAACTGTTTAATTCTGGATAGTGGTTCTGACACTCAAAAGTCCTCTGCCTTCTTCTTTCCACTTAGCATACAATCTCAGGGTGCTGGACTTGGGATGAAACCCACCATGCATTGTAAGAGGTCGTCTTGTCTTGATGTCAGTGGCTTCTATCTCCTCCTTTGGCCAGCTTATTATCCCAGCAGGGTATCTAACAAATGGCTTGGCATAGGTGTTGATCGTGCAGATCATGTTCTTCATGACTCCTAAGTACTTGCCTTACTCTCTGCAGTTAATTGGTATTTATACCTTCTCTAGCAGCCTCTCCATGGTTCCCATTTGCCTGTGCGATTCCCAGGTACTTGTGGCTCTCCTCAATGTCTTCAGTTTTTCCTTCTGGTGGTGCAGTCTCCTTAGTTCTGACTACCTTTCTTTGTCACCATTCAGCTACACTTCTCCAGTCAAAATGGCATTCCAGTGTCATTGCTGTAGATCTTAATGGTATGGATGAGTGAATTAATTTCTTGTTCACTCCTGGCGTACAGCGTGATGTCATCCATGCAGAGGAGGTGGCTTATAGGCTTTCAAGGCTTTCATAGTCATGGCTTTCATAGTCAGTCCAGGTGATGCACAGGTTTGTCAGTCTGGTCTTACAGCCTGGAGCGCCTGCTCTATCTACTAGTACCCAGTGTTTTGTGGCTCTGATTTTCCTGTCAATTCCTTTCTGCGCCCCGCTCATGTATTGAGTTATGTGCCTGTTCATTTTAGTCACTATGATACCTGACAGGAGCTTCCATCGTTGGTTGTTTGGATGGTACCAGTCCCTCCACGACTGCTCAGTCTTTGGTTAGTCATTCTGACTGCATCTCATCCATTAAAAGTTTCACTTATGCTTCTAAATGGTCATGGAATTCAGTTAGCTTCTTTAGTCAATAAGTGTGAATCATCACAGGCCCTGGTGCTGTCCAGCTCTTCATGCTTGACACCCTTTTTTGAATGTCTGCTATTGTGATGGTTAATAGATCGTGTTCAGGGAGGTTGCTATGGTCTGCTCTTTACTCCACTAAACACTGAGTGTTGTTGCCATTAGTTGCATCCTTCTCACATATACTCTTCCAGTATTGCTTTGTCTCCTGCCTCTGTGGGGTTGTTGTCATACAGTTCCCTGGCACTGAGAGTACACCTTGGATGGTTCAGTAGAGTACAGTTATTCTCCTGGCTTCCATCTGTCTGGTATACCTCTTCAAGCGGCTGGCCAAGGCTTTGTCTTGGCAGCATGCTGTACTTCTTAGGTGTCACACTTTTCTACAGCTCTGATAATTGCCTGGTGTGCTCTTTGTGGCTGTTTATCTTATAGCCAAGCAGCTGCCATGGCATAGATAAGCTGGTTAGTTATGGTGATGGCTGCAGTAGGGATTGTTCGTAATGCTGCATTTCAGTTTAGACTGAAACCAAATGTGATGAGCAGTGTGGCTATGATTAGGAACGTCCCTAACTGAGGGAAATGAGTAATAAGTATCTAAGTGGTAGCCATTATAAGAGATGGTCATTCTCTAAATGCAAAGAAAATGTGCTCCAATGCCTCTTTTATTACCTCCTTTAGCACACAATACACTAGACACACATCCTTTATCGAAGTAGATAGTGGCATCACACAATGTAGTACACCTGTTGACCATTCATGAAAAGAATTACCATAGCAGATAAATCATTCAGATGATCATGTAATACACCAATAATTTTTTTTACCTTGTAGCACAGCTTGCCGCTTATGCATTTACAAGAAATGGATGTTACCACAAGGTGCATATGGATTTAATACAGATTGGTTATTTTGATTAATGCCACAAGATTCCAGCACTTACTGAAGCCAAAAGGATCTAGCTACAGTACATGCTTTATAGTTTATAAAAATCTCAAAGGAAAGCTCAAGTCTTTTAAACGATCTCACTGATGCTTTCTGCTGTCTTTCATCTTGAGCCTGACAAATGAACGAGAACAGTTTTCTCTGCAAATAAAGTTGGTGGAAAGGCTTTCAGGAGTACTTTCTTTTTTCACCGACTGTGCTGTTGTTCAAGGCATGATCGATATAATCAATATTGTAAGGGGATATATTAGGTTCTTTAATCTCCCAGATGGAGAAGCGTGACTGGAATATCTGTCCTATGTCAGCAGAGTTAAGATAAGTATTGTTGAGAGATTAGTGGCATGACTTGTGTTTGGGTAAAGATATTGCTTTATGTGCTAATCAAGCTGTCATTGAAATGGACACAAGGTTGCAAAATGGGGAAACAATAACAAGCAGAATAAACAGCAGATTTGTCAGCCGTGTTTTCTTAAAACAGTTTACTTTCATAAATCTTAACTGTTTTACCTGTGGTAATGCTTTATATGCAGAGAATTTAATAACAACATACCATTTTTGCTTTTCTAAGGCTCTGAGAATAATACAGTTCTATTCCAAAAACAATTCAGAATTAATGAAATGGCTTACTGTGAGTCTTATGAATATTGTTCAGGGGCAGCATAAAAAGAGTGGGAGTAGTTTTTCACTTTGGAACCATAATAGCATAACCCTTAGGGCTGACAGTGAGTCCCGACACTTCCTTCACATATCATCAGGATGTTATTCAGGATACATGAAAAAGAAAAGGATCTTAGAAAGAGCAATCTTGAAAAAATACAATTTCTCTTTTACCATTATTTTTCTTCATCTATTCATTCTCCTAGTACAGCTACAGGACAGGAGGGCATAGGGGCTATTAGAACCAAAGATGATAATATACACTTATACAGCTGGAAATAGTATTTTCCTCTTCCTAAAAGAAAAAAACAAAACAAAACAAAAAATGTACTGATTACCAAGGCCAGTTTTACCGAAACAGATAAAATACAGAAAATTATTTCCACTACATGTGCCATTATGGGTCATGTTCACCGACTTGAATATTAAATTTCTTCAGAATCAGACATTGTTTTTCACAAGTCAGTGGAAATTTGAGAACCGAGGTTTGCCATTTGACTGAAACCAACTCCAATGAATGTTAACATCATTCAATGATTTGAACATCAAAATACAAATAACATCACTTTAATATGCCATCTAGCCATCCATCCATGTTCTTCTGCTTTTCCAATTCAGCGTAGTGGGAGGCTAGAGCCCATCTCAGCTGTTATTGGGCAGAGTACACCCTGAACAGGTCAGGGTGAAATTATCCTAATCTAATCAGTTTAGTCTATGTTTTAATATGTAAACAGGAAAATATTCTCTAATAGGTAAGTCATGTTAATTATATATATATTACATATTAATTATATCATCCGGGTTCTTAAACGGACTCAGGCGCAGACCAGGGATCCTTTGCAGAACAGAGAGAGAGAGAGAGAGAGAGCAAAAAACAAAACAAAACATGTCGCCTAGCATGGGGTCAGCTGGCGAGACACGGGGACAATGACATATATTTCATGAAATTAATCAGAAGGATTAAATATTAAACAAGTTAATGGTTGAGACTTACATTTCAACATTGTATTGTATTGTATATTACATGTTTCTTTAAGAGCAATTTGAAAGTTTGGATTTTTCATCACTCGCGAACAAGACCCCGAGATACTTGAACTCCTCCACTTGGGGCAGGAACTCATCCCCGACCCGGAGTGGGCACTCCATCCTTTTCCGGCTGAGAACCATGGCCTCAGATTTGGAGGTGCTGATCCTCATTCCCGCTGCTTCACACTCGGCTGCGAACCGTTCCAGTGCGAGCTGGAGGCCATCACCCGATGAAGCCAACAGAACCACATCATCCGCGAAAAGCAGAGATGAGATTCTGAGGCCACCAAAGTGGAAGCCCTCCGCCACCTGGCTGCGCCTAGAAATCCTGTCCATAAAAATTATGAACAGAATCGGTGACAAAGGGCAGACCTGGCGGAGCCCATCACCCACCGGGAACGAGTCCGACTTATTGCTGGCAATGCGAACCAAGCTCTTGCAACGGTTGTATAGGGATCGAATGGCCCGTAGCAATGGGCCAGACACCCCATACTCCCGTAGCACCTCCCACAGGACACCCCGAGAGACACGGTCGAATGCCTTCTCCAAGTCCACAAAACAATTTATCAATTTACCGGTCGATCTACCCTACCCTCACCTATGGCCACGAGCTGTGGGCAGTGACCGAAAGAACAAGATCGCGAATACAAGCGGCGGAAATGAGCTTCCTCCGAAGGGTGGCTGGCCTCTCCCTTAGAGATAGGGTGAGAAGTTCAGCCATCCAGGAGGGGCTCAGAGTAGAGCCGCTGCTCCTCCACATCGAAAGGAGCCAGCTGAGGTGGTTCGGGCATCTGACAAGGATGCCTCCTGGGCGCCTCCTGGGTGAGGTGTTCCTGGCATGTCCCACCGGGAGGAGGCCCCGGGGCAGACCCAGGACACGCTGGAGAGATTATATCTCTCGGGTGGCCTGGGAACACCTTGGTGTTCCCCCGGATAAGCTAGAGGAGGTGGCTGGGGAGAGGGAGGTCTGGGCTTCTCTGCTTAGGCAGCTGCCCCCGCGACCCAGCCCCGGATAAAGCGGAAGAAGATGGATGGATGGATGGATGGAATTTTCCTTCATCTTATTCTTTCAGATGATTCGTTTAGGGGACGCCACAACAGATCATGTCTCAATCTTTCCATATCCTTAGCACCCTCTTCATATCCCTTTTCAATACATCCATTCATCTTCTCTGTGGCATTCATCTTGTGTGAGAAACCCACCTCAAACCACCTCACACCTGACCACTGCCCAACTAAAATAGAATAGAATAGCCCTTTATTGTCATTTTACATGTACAATGAAATTGTGAGTGCTCCACGTCAACTGTTCAGGAATAAAACAGAAATAGTAAGATAGCAGAATTAAATAACAAACAGGAAAAATATATCAAAACGTGAGGAATTTATACAAAACAAAAGAAAGACGCACAATAGAAAAGGCACACATAGACAACAGGTTGCAACTTTCTTGGAAGTAGTGCAAAGGACTCGATCTGAGTAGAGTCTGTGTTTGAGTGGCCTGAGTGATGAGGGTTACTCAGACCATGGCTCAGATTGTTGGCTGGGTGGGCAGGGGTGGGGTGTGGGGAGATAGTATGTGCTAAAAGTCCTAATGGCCCAGGGGAAGAAACTGTTTGCGAGTCTGGAGGGACCTGTGTGGGACCTGATTGACCAGAGGTCAAACAGGTGGTGGGCAGGGTGCAAGGGGTCACCTGTGATGTCCCTCATTTTCTGGAGACAGGAGGAACTGGCAACGGCCTTCAGGGGTGCCAGAGGGCAGCCAATGATTTTTACGCCCTTTGCAGCCTTCCGGTTCTCAATAGCGGCCCCTGTGTACCAGACACCTAGCTGAGTCTGACTGATTGAGGCCGTTGGTGAGAAAATGTTTGATTCAGGAGCAGGTGGCAGGAGGAATCGGAAGTGATCCAGTTTGGTGGGATTATAGGATTATGGTGTTGAATGCTGAGTGTAGTCCATGATAAGCATCCTCACCTAGCTCTTCCTGTTCTCCAGATGGCTCAGCGCTCTATGAAGGATGAAGGTGATGGCATCCTTCGTGTACCGAATTGCTCTGTAAGCAAACTGATAATGGTCAAGTCATTGTCTCAAACTGAGCAGAGAAGTTATAGAGATTGACAGACCACGTGACTTTCGTGTATTGCATTCTAGGTACGAGTGGCAGCAAAATCAAAACACTGCATCAAGCGCTAGCATTTCCAGCACCCGTAATCATTAATTCTGCGGCTTTAATCCCTACTTGCATTTTATTTGCCCCAAAAACAGTTATGTACAAAACGACAGAGAACACGGCAGGTCCGTACAAAGACAGACTTGACGAAAAAGAAAAAAAAAACAAAAAAAAGTACAAGGAAAAAATCAAAGGAGTGAAAGGGTTAGACCCATACGAGCATACAGAGTGGAGTAAGGATGTTAGCATGCTGCCCAACTTTCATCACGCACATATTTATAATTATATGTTCCTAAGTGTGAGTGCATACACTCACAAAATGTTTAGTAACTTCAGATCCCTGCAACAAGCGCAGGTCCAGTTTACTTTGGTGATTTGGACTATTCCATTTCACAGCTGTTGTTAAATTTTTTTTCTTTATCTTCTGTACAGGCCAACGCAATCTATTTGTCTTTTCAGGTTGTAGTGTTACACAACATTTTCATTATTGTTTCATTCTATTATGGAATCTTACAAGACAGAGGCAAAATTGTATTCCATTATGCTTTATTAGCTGCTTCGGTGAAAAACAAATCAACAATGCAAAAAAAAACAAAAAAAAAACATTGCAAAACAACATACTGGAAAACAGTTATTCATCACTTGATTGCTTCAATACAAGACTTGAGCACATATATGCGGGACTTTTCGTGGCTGTTTTGATATTGCTCTCCCTCTTAACCGATCAAATCTCGCTGTGGTAGCAGCTTTAAACTCGGTATGACCCAGGTTGATAGAGGGTGCCCAGTCTGGATCGCATTCCAGCATTTTGTAGGCTGGTTTTCCTACAAAACACAACAAACATTAGCCTGCAAAGCCACAGTGAACAAAGCAGCATAGCGCAACGAATTCAATTCAAATCAATATAAGGCTTATTTGTAACCTACATCAACAATTATGTTATGATAAATTACGTAATAACTACAACAGAAGACTTACCTTTGTGGAAATGCTTGGAGCAGACTAACATGTGAGCTGGAGTGTTCTGGAACGTTATATTTGGTCTTCGAATGGCTGCAATCCAGGCCATCCGTCGGCTCTTTGTTACTTCCGAAACATGGCTTGAACAATTTCTCTTCCACGACGGAATCCGATAAAAACCGATCTCTTTACCCGTCGGCTTCCCGTGGCTGTCATGCGACCGGCTATTGCAGTTAATAATACAACAGCTTCTTGCCATTCTTTGTGTTTCTTTTTATCACTGTGTGACTGTTTTCTTGTGAAAGCCTGCGTGCGCTAGTACCGCTTGCCACTCATACCTACAATCCTTTGCGGTTTTACCCCGGAAATGACGTCAAATTTTCAATCTCTATAGAACTCCTCTGCTAGTGTGAGGCTGCTCTCGGGGGTTGGGGGGCTCTGGCCTTTGAAGTTGGTGAGGACCTTGATGCCTCTCCACACCTAGCAGGGGCTGTTATCTGTGAAGAATCCCTTTATCCTCCTCCTGTCGGCCTCCCTAACTTGTTTGATGCCCCTCCTCAGGTTTACTCTGGCAGTCTTGTACAGAGAACTGCTCCTCATCCTGAAGGTTGAGTTATGAGTTCTGAACAGAGCCTGTTCATCAGTGGTCATCCAAGATTAGGAAAAACCCAGATGGTTTTGGTCACTGTCACATTCTCTGCACAGCACTCAATATAGAAAAGGACAGACTTAGTGAAGGTCTCCAGGTCCAGCTGTTCAAAGATGGGCCAGACTGTGAGATGAAAACAGTCCTGTAGCTGGAGGAGAGCATCACCTGGCCATGTTTTAATGACCTGGGTACTATACAAGTCCTGTGCCAGCTTCACATACTTCTCTGCCAACTTTCTTTCCTTGCTTTCCTTTCTTTTCTGTGCAGGTTAATCGACACTTGCCTTGACAGGTTTTTCTCCAGCCAACTGCTCATTTACTCTAATAGAGACAGCATACAGCATTTTTTTTCTAGATGAAAATACTGCAGAACCTTCTAGTTCAAAAGGCTGTCTTTGATTGGCATGTGGCATTATGACTGATATTCAAAAAGATTAATATTTGATTAAAAAATTACTCCAGACTTGGGAAGCTGTACCACTATCTTCCAGGGCTAGAGGTCTGTTTACTTAAACCCATAAGTTGACTGACTTTTTATGTTTTACAAAATATGAATAATTAGTTCAACCAACTCATATATACATAATTGTGAATAAAGTATTTGCCCTCTTCTTGATTTCTTATTTTTTGCATTTTAGTCATACTTAAGTTTCAGATCATCAAACAATTTTTAATATTAGACAAAGACAACTCAAGTAAATACAAAACAGATTTAAAATGATTATTTGATTCATTTAAGGAAATATGGCTATCCAAATGCTTGACTGTGGTTTTTGCTGGGGTATCATAATCACTTATTAGATTTCAGGGGGCAGTTGTTTTGTTTTTTTTTAACACAGAGCATGGTAGGTTTGGATAAGTTTTCATTGTCCCCCGAATAAATAAAAAGATCATTTATAAACTGCAAAAAATACATACTGTCTGGCACTGGCAAAAAACCATTGGTAAAGTAAGCGATTACTTAATGATGATTTTTTTCTCACATTTTAACACTTTATGAATTCTTGCCTACAAAACTCAAGCTAATTTTTATGTTCGGAGGCAATGATTTCTTCTTTTCTTGTTTTTTTTAAATGAATAGTTTTACTCCACATTCAAATCTACATCCAACATTTTTACTGCTGACATGTCAGCATGGTACTGTCCTGAGTGACCTGTACCAAGTGACTGGCAGAGACCTGCAGCGCGGACTATTCTTCCACTGTAAATGAGTCGTTAAATGCTAATTGTGGGGCTCACAACAGTAATGCTGCCTACTGTCAGTAACACACACAACCACCCATTACCAACATGCAAGTTACACTGCATGGCAGTAATGTTCCTCCATAGTCACTTACAAGAAAACATTTTCCTTTATGAGACATGAATATGTTATTGTTATATGTGATTAACTAACATAGGAAAAAAGACAACAGCGTTGATATTGTTGAGACATTATCCACAGCTGCAAATGGCACTCTACACATAAAACATAAAAGTATAGTGTACAGTTACAATTACAACATGCATTCTGATGAATGACGTTTGAAAATAGTATTTGTTGTTTCAGAAACCAGCACCTTAGAGCATTATGAATTCATACAAGGAAAGTGGTTGGGCAGGCCTGCTTCTGCAAGATTTGAGTGCAAATAGTCTTGTGTCTGTTGCCCAGCATATTGTGTTTTTTGAGCTTTCCAGTTCCATTTAAGTATCTTTTTTATGTCTTAAGTTTATGTTAAATTTATGTTATATTATTTAATGTATTATTCCAGAACTTCTGTTATCTCTTATATGTTGAGTTTGTTATTTATAGTAATCTTTTGAATTTTAGTAGCTTTACTATCTAGTTTTTTTTTTCTTGGTTATAGGCATTAGTATTTCAAAGTCAAAGTTAAAGTCAGCTTTATTGTCAAAAACCATATGCAAAGATCATACACAGGAATTTAAAACTGCAGCGCTCCCACGGCCCTCAGTTTTACACTAAAACAATAAAAGATAAAGAGATTCAAATAAAATAAAAATATTATATACAACACAATACAATTTTATTCCTTTGTCCGTTTTTCCTGCCTTCCCTGTGTCCTCCGTGTTTAGCTAAGTTTTTGTCATCCCCTCTGTACCCTTCTTCCTGTGTAAAGTCTTTTCTATTTAGACCATTCATGTGTCTATATTTTACCTGTTTAGTTAGCTCACTTCCTGTTTTATTTTGGTAGGCTCATATTCCTTGTGAATATTCACCTGTTTCTTGTTCTCATCAGCTGTCTATACTTTCCTTAATTACCCTTCTGTGTATATATTGTCACTGTCTACTTTTGAAAACTCAGAGTCAGAGTTTTCCATGCCCTGCTGTTCTCCTTGACCCGATGTTTTCCCTGCTGCAGTATTTTAACAGTAGTATGTTTCCCGATTTTGACATTTAGTAAGTTTGTAGTTTTCAGTTACCCTTTTGGACTTTATTGTTTTGCTTTAGTACATTCAGGTTACAGACTGAATAAACAGCTCATTTTATGCTCACTCTGACTTGTACTCTGCATTTGGATCCTCACACTCCAGCTTCCATGACAGTACACTTAGACCAATACGGACCCAGCTGATGCCTTCAGTGAGGAGAATTAAAACATTCATAAGATACCCATCAGTATCCATGATTCCTCTCATTAAAAGACTTGATTGAATCAGCTGCTATGGATGTCTTTCAAAAGAACCCACAAATAATCCACTCCAAAAGCTTTCAATCTGCATACCATCTTGTGCGCTTCTAGAGATCAGTTACTAGGACAAGAACAGGCTTTTTCTCTTTGTGACTCCTTCTCATTGCTACAGTTGCCTCATACCCAAGCTTCCTCACTCTCAACCATCTCTTCATTAGTTTCACAGCCTGACAGTTTCTGCCTGCCATGGCCAGCCAGCTCCTTGCTACCCTCCCCATTTCCTAAGTGAGGAAAGCGTGGCTCTTGGCAGTGGAAACATGACTCCCAACCAAGAGAGTGCATAGCATCTGATGAACTAGTCTCCCTGCTGTTGGGCTTGCCTCCACAAGTGCTGTCCCCAGCTTTGTTGCCACTGCCCAGGTCTGGGTTTTCACTTCCCTGGTTTTCTTTCTGGTGGTGATGTGGACCAAGGATGAAGAGCCAGTCACTGCCACAACCTCTGCTCCTTCTTCTAGGAGGAAGTGGGGCTCCGGCATCAGAGTTCCACACTGGAGGTAGCTACTGCTTCCCAATCTGTATCGTTTGATGCCAAGCTTTTCAAGACTGTTCCAGCCATCAGTAAGACTAATCTTTCCCCTTGAGTTTCTCACCATCCTAAACTGTTTTCCTCTGACACAGAGTTTGTTTTATATTTATATTTGAACAAGTAAATAATAATGAATTATCTGTTTTGAAGTCCACAAATTTATAGACTAAGTTTTACATGGAGAAAGCAGTTGATATTAACACTGAGTATTTTGATCCTTTGTTTGTTCATTTTGGGCCTGTGTCATCTGTTGGTGAGTTCTCAAAGTCAGAGCTGACAAACTGTAAGACTGACTTTCCTGGGTCTAAGGCTTCCCAACCTGAGACTCATGTTTGTATTTATCAGCTGTTTAATTATGATGATTTTTGTGTTTTTGAGTTCCCTGGGGAAGAAACTGTTTTGTTTGAGCTGACTAATCTAAAAACAGATTTCTGAACTTATGGGTAAAAGACTAAATTTGTTTCTGAGCTGGCAGAAATAAAAACTTTATTTTTTGAGCTCTTTGTCAGAAACTGCCTGTGTTACTTGTTCTGAGTCCATTAATTGTGTGTCTCAGCCTGAGACTATAAATTGTGGTCCGCAGTGTAATAAATCAGATATTGTTTTTGTGTTCCTCATCGAGCTCAGAGTCTAGTAATAAAAATTCAAAGCTAACTCTATCTGGAACTGTTGACTATAACTCTCAGCTCTCCTCCTCTGAAACTAATGTTCCACCCAGAGACCAGACTCCTACTTGGGAACTTCCCTGAGACAGTTGTGTCACCTGGGGCCTCCCCAAAGACTGAACTCCCTGCACCCATCTGTGCTTTGTGCCTGTTGTGGTCAGGGCCCAGAACATTCCAACAACCACAGCTGTCCTCAGGGTGAGGGTGGACAGGTCTTAGCCTCAGCCTTCAGAGTTGGTTGTGAGAAAACTGCATGCCGGGTCAAGTAACAGCCTGCATCCCCCAAGTTTCTTTCAGAGCTTCCTGTGGCCCCCGAGTCTCCAGAGTTACCACTGTCACTCCAGCTACCTGGGCCTGAGGAATACATAGCACCAGAACCTATGGGTCTTGTTCTGGCAGTGAGTCCAGAGCCCAAGACAGTGGGTCATCAGTGTTCATCAACAATGGCTTCTGGCCAATGAACAGAGGTGACCCATACCCCCTATCAACACCTGTCAACAGCCAAGCCACATCTCTGTCCCCAATGTCGGCTCTCTGAATTCCTCCATCTGCACTACTGGCCTCCCTGTTGGCCCTTAGGATGCCTTCACCACTGTCACTGGACACTCTCTCCAGGCTAGGCAGTCCTAAACCGTTTTCTACATTTTTTTAAGTAGGGTGGCATAAAGTTACTTAGTCACTAAGGATCAATGTTCCCACACACATATAAACAACAGTGTGTGAAATGTTGGCAGAAGACTATGTGATCCCAGTTGCTTGAATCAAAGCTGCAGGTGATTGTCTTCTGCTAAATCATAAGACTGACTCCCCTCACATGGGCTAAAACATTAATACACATGCATATAAGTACATGCCCATGCACAGCCACATACACATACTTCCAATGTCACAAGTGTTGAGCAGGGCGCCCCAGGCACTAAAAAGGGGAGCTTGGGGCCCTTGAAGAGCAATGAAGCGCATCGGACAGAGAAAGCGAAAGAGTGAGAGAGGAAGAGACAAGAAGAGAGGCAGGGAGAGAGAGAGATAGGAAGAGGGGCAGCGCTCTGAGCCACTGCGCAGTCACAAGCAACGAGTGATGAGAGAGGACAAGGTCACAGATCATAGACAAGGGAGATATGGCCACTCATGTATGGCAACATACTGCCTCATCCTGATACCCCGAGCATTTCACAGAAAATAGAACATGTAACCTGGAGCCTCTGACAAATACCTGTTCAGATGCATTCAGCTCTATATGTATAAAATCTGTACAGTTATGCCCAGAAGACACAATCAACCCACACAAAATTAAACAGTTTGATTTATTTATCAACTTCTGCTCAGGGCACAAAATCCTTTGTTGATATAACATGGTAATTTATGTGTGCAAATATTCAAAATATTTTAGCTTTTGTTAGCTTACTACCATTTTTGGAATTGCCTTTTAGGTGAGGAGAACTGTGCCCTGAGAAGGCTGATTTCAGATCTGTTTTTCTTAACCTCAGTGGTACCCCTGAAAGTCAATGGTAATGTACAGGAGCTGACCTGAGTACAGGGCCTGAAGGCAATTTGTTAAGCTTGCTCCCTGGTGAGTGCTTTGCAGACGGGTGTTGCCCAGAGTTGAAGTCTATTAGTTCGAGTTTATTTACAGCCAAATGCCCAGAGACCCGCCTCTGTAATGTTGTTTGGGGGAAAATAAGAGCTGAAATTGAATGAAAAGCATCACACCACATGCATAATTCATGGTTATCATTATCAAGCGCATGCAGACTCACAGACGAGTGCACACATAGAAAGCACATAGTGAACACATATTCACAAATACAAACAGGCAAAAAAAGGAAAAAAAAAAAAACGTACGTACACAGGCCATTATGTGTGCTTATTATAAGGCCTTTTCGGTCATTTATCCCGGTGCTGAACTCGGGCCAATTTTCTCAGCATGGGTCCTACTTAGGCATAATAACACAACAGCAACATCACAGCAAGACGTGAGAAGTGCTACTAGCATGCAAGCAAGGAAGAAAGAACAATAAACATGGATATTTAGAAAATCAAAACTTGGATCAGTCGAGCAAATTGTCTTTGTTTTCCCTAAAGAGGAACCTGATGCATTTATATGGGTGATCTTACTAGGCAACTTTGATGAAGAAGTGTGTGTGTGTGTGTGTGTGTGTGTGTGTGTGTGTGTGTGTGTGTGTGTGTGTAAAGAAGAGACAAATGAGGATCAGAGAATTCTGAAGAAGGGTAATAAGAAAGAGAAGAGTAAGGAAGAAAATTAGAAAGTTTGAAAGATGCAATG
The DNA here is from genome assembly GCF_036321145.2 of Pelmatolapia mariae. NCBI lineage: Eukaryota > Metazoa > Chordata > Actinopteri > Cichliformes > Cichlidae > Pelmatolapia > Pelmatolapia mariae. The sequence continues at coordinate 38,238,715 of NC_086232.1, forward strand.
AGAGGTTTTGAAGGATATAGAGACTAAGAGGTAAATTCATGTATTTTCTCTGTATAGTTCTGAGCATTGGCCTTCTCATCTCCAGCTCTTGGGCCCTTTTGACCTTAAACTCTCTTGACATTCTTATGCTGTCCTCCGTAGCTCATAAAGTCTTTGTATGTAGATACACACAAAAACACACAGAAAAAAGCAGCTCTGAAGTTTTAGAGTAAATTTACTTTAATACTCTAATATATGCGTGCACACATCTGTGCACACATGCCACACACATTGTTGGGTTACCATTAAGAGTGCTTACTGAAGCAGTACCCCGGTGGAGAGAGAATTCAGAAGGATTCTCTAGTGAATAGTGAGAGATTCTGGTCTCATTCAGCAGACAAATGAAGCGTGAGCAGTCTGAAGGGCACACATGCACACTTATACACACTTAGACACACATTCATTCCTACGCTGAGCAGATAGACACACATACTTCTTGCAAAGCTGGATGTACATACACACACACAGGCCAGTGCTCAGTGCACTGTGACACCCAGCGAAGGAATGGAGCTGAAGAGAACTTCCTAATGGATATGAGGCAGCCAGCTGTGTTAGCTAGGGCAAGAGAGGAAAGAAGACAAGGCAAGCGCATGGGCCTGATGCGATCTAACATGAACACACACACACACACACACACACAGGCCACACACACATTAGGCACCTGTTCACGTCTTGACAGCAAGCAGAAGTTGTTATGTCTTTCAAACTCTTCCAGAAAACGTTCACTGATTGATTGGGAATATACTTCACAAACACTTCAAGCTGCTAAAATAACAGCTGGGGGAGTGAGACCTGCTCCAGAAAGGAGGACGTATTAAAAAGAGATGAGAGATGAAAGTGAATGGAGACAGCTCTTTAATGCTTTTTTTTTACATCCCTCCTGAGATCTGGGAGCGTGCGTGTGTGTGTGTGTCTGTGTGTGTGTGTGTATGTATTTTTGCGAGAGTATAGAAAGTTCTCTGAAAGATAAAGAGCATTGTTTGAGATGTGCTCTTGTTATGCTGTGCGCTGTATTCTCAGACTTCTCACACTCACTGAAACTCCCACTGCTCTTTCAACATAATTGAAGCCTGCACTCATAGACGCTGTGACGTGTGATGTTATCAACATGGAGTGGAAGAATGATATATTATTTTCAAATGGATTCAATATTGTGGTATTTGTCGTCTTTACAATTTCATCAGCATCATGAAAAGTATGAAACTAGCATATGAAGTTAAAATGAAGCTGGAGGCAATAAATAAAACATCTGTTGCTGCCAGGGATTTTTCTATACTACTGATCAATCACTGTATGCTTTGGAATTGATCGGAACATCCATAAAATCCACATAGGATCCACCTTTGAAGGTCTAGGTTGTTTTTTCCCCTTTTTGGGGATTTGTTTGTGTTTTTTTTATTCCAGTTATAAAAAAAGAACAACTGAGCAGGTAGTTATTCATGAAAATCCTTTTTTTTGATAGAAAATCTAAAGTTGAAAGATGAATGAAAAGATACAAGTACACTTTGTGATGAGTAATGAGAACCTGTTTTAATTTGGAGCAAGACTCTTCAGTACCAAACTGTAATGGTTCACAAATTCACTTAATACACAAAATGCCCATGGTTTGAGACCAGGAGGAGACACATGTGTCATAAAAGACATCTGCACTTAAAAAACATCATCTGTTGAATGAACGTACTTTTATCATGTCACCATATTTCCATCTAAAAGTTTGCTTAACATATTTTGATGAAGTTTTCTGAACATGACATGCATTCATCAGTTAAATATCATAAAATTATGTAGCTTTAATATATTAACCTTCAATTGAGTCCAAATATTTGTCTTTAATGAATCCAACAAAATATTCGTTAATGCACTCAGCATCAATCAAATACCTCAGAGCAACAAAACACTGCTTTGTTATATCAACTTTTATGTACTTTGTGTAACAAATGTCAGTCTTGTTGAATGAACTAATACATGGATAGAAAATATTCAAAATATCAATCTTGTCATTTCACTTAGATTCGTTTATTTAGATAACAAAGTTTGCCACAGATAAATTACATGATTAACACATTCAAAGTTAACACATTCAATTTCTGTAATTGGCAACTGTTAACAGTATCCAACATTATAGTTATTACTAGTTCTTCCTCATTTAACACCTCTTTGAACCCAAGTCTTTCTTTCATGCTAAACCTTCTTTAGTTGTTGTGTGCATTCTCATAAACCGCAGAATTAATTAAAAGTTCATTTTGTGATGTCATAGATTTGTATAGACGATACATACTGGTAAAACAAAACACCCAGCTGTTTCCATTTTTGCTCTCTGTTCTGTGGAGAGGTGAAGTTTAGTGCTAAAAAGGGGTGAATCCGAATTAAATAACATGAACATTTCATAGTTTGTGAGCACACAAAAACCGTAGGAACATTTTGACTTTGTCAAAGTCACCACATGTAGGATTTCACTCACTCTATTTGGAAAGCTCTTTTGAAACAATGAGTTAAAATCTATACAGGGTAAAGTCAACACAGGGTAAAAATCCATTTTAACAGACACTAATTTTATTTTTTCTGCGTCTGTGCTATATTGTTCTTATGAATGTGTAGCAAGTGTAGCAGCTTTTATACATAGACAGTCCATGCAGTACTGCAAAATTAAATACATTCATTTTTGTCACTATAAAAACATACCATTTAAAATAACTGATATTTTTAACATATTTAACATAAACTTACTGTTTATGTTAAATATGTTAAAAATATCAAAAATTGGGTTTGTGAAGTCCCATTTTGAAAATTCAAGTTTAGCATTTGTGGCTGTTGCTATTTTGTTTTTCTGGCTGTAAAATTGCTATCAACTTATTAATCACCATGCATTAATTAGGTCAAGGTCAAGGTTTCCAGACAGACCATGTTGCACAAACTGCTTAATAATATGAAAATACTATTAAAACAGAAACAATGTAAAAACAAAAGTACAACAATAAAAATAAAAGGACAATAAGATAATTAAAACAATAACTAAGATTATGAAATAAGACCAAAATGCTTGGGTCAAAATATATTAAAAGCCAGGGCATAAAAATGTGTCTTTAGAAGCGATTTAAATTGATCAAGTGTTTGTGCAGGTCTAATATCTAGGGGAAGACTATTCCAAAGTCTGGGACCTGCCACAGAGAAAGCTCTATTGCCACGAAATTTGAGTTTAGTCCAAGGGATGGACAGCATTAATTTTGAGCTAGACTTCAGTTTTTTATTTTCTGGAGCATAAACAAATAGGAGCTCAGACAGGTACAGAGGGGCTTGGGCGTTGAGTGACTTAAAAACAAAAAGTAAAAGTTTGAATTGGATCCTGTAAAAAACAGGAAGCCAGTGTAGGGAAGCTAAAATTGGGGTTATATGCTCTCTCCGTTTGGGGCCAGTTAGCAAACGAGCAGCTGCATTTTGGACCATCTGAAGACAATAAATGGAGGCCTGGTAGAGACCAAAATACAATGAATCGCAGTAGTCCAATCTGCAGTACTGTACTGTATTAGTACTGTGCAAAAGCCTTGAGCCACCCTTCATTTTTAAAAAATGAAAAGATTTCCTTGGAAGCAAAATATAAAGAAATGATCTTGAGCAATAGTTTTCCTGGGTTTCTGAAGGTATTTCAAAGTTGTTGTTGTTTTTTCTTTTGTTTTGTTTTGTTTTGTTTTTTCTGTGTTGGCAGCTTTTTCCCTCAATTTCAGAGATCAGCCAGTATCTACAAATAGCAGACAACTCAGCAAAGAACTCATTTTCAGCTGTATATGTAGGTACTTGAGGTACTTGTGTTGAAATTTGCTCATACCAAATTTTGACTTTCAAGGTCATTAGAATTGTACAAACTCTTTTTTTCTCTTACATACTGCATAGCAGATGAAGGAGATTCCTTTATTCTGTGACGTACTTAAAGGAAAGAATATTACAAACTCGACTTAAATTTCAACTGTAAAACACACACAAAGAACTCTAATTGCAACCTTGATGCATCAGTTTTTCAGTCATATTAATCATTCAAAGGTGGGAAAATGGGAATATATTCATGAATGAAAAACATGAAACATTGAGTAATTTATCGACTACAATTAAAGGTAATTAATAATGGCGAAATTTCTATAGCAAAACTAATGTGCTTACTCAAGGTAACTTACAAAAGAACTGCTATGCAAATTATTGCAGATAACAACTTAATTAGAAGTTCATGTCCAATAATATATATTGAATAGTTGCAGAGATGGGATTAACCAAGCACATTCTGCTTACTGAAGCTTTCAAATAAAAAAGAAAAAACTGCCGCAAGTCTGCAACTAAACAGACATGTTCTAATATTTTCTAGTTGTTTTTGCATTGTTACTTAGGATGTGTAAAGATTCATGTCAGTGTGGCAGAAAATTTAGACAGGAATTACAGGACTTACTGCCTTCTGAGGGCTGCGGCTTGTCCCAACTTCGGAGATGAGCTAAATTGCGATGATAGAAAGATGCTGTCTCTCAGATGAATTAAACCTGCTAACAGTTTTCTTTGAGCACTGAGGATTGGCTAACATCTGCTAAAAGAAGCTAGACCATAACACTCCCCTCCAAGTCTCAGTTATAGCACAGAGGCTAATAGTAGCCTGGCTAACAATAGAACACAGACCTATCACTCATTACTTATCACTCCTACAGAAATTAATATATTCAGGTCTACATTTATACATATGCACTACTTACCCTTGATATTAAGAATGCAAAAAGGTAGTTCTGCAACTGGTAGCTCTGATGATATGTTAACTTAACAACCTTCTAACGTTTTGTCTCGCTGTCTTTGATTTGAACTTTTTCCAGAGTGTGGCACAAGCGTTAGCAATGAAAGAGTCACTGTTTTGAAATAATAACTTCTCATTAGGTGAACACATATAGATCTGATTGATATGAATTTTCTTTGATTCAGATACAACCAACAAGAAGGAATCATTTAATACCCATAAACACAATATGTTTATAGTTATCAATTATTTTTATATCTAGGTAATCAAACAAGGGCCTTAGTTGACTTTTTTTAGTGTGTTGTAAAAGTCAGTCAAATCAAATTGCTGTGGCAATCCTTTGTGAACAAGGGAGTAGCTGAAATTCTTCTATTGTTCACTTTTGTTAATTGCCCAAACCAACGTATGTAAAAATGCATCAATAATTAATTTTAACATAGTTGACACTTGCAAATTGCTAAACATTCCCTGGTAATGATGCAGTTGGTGGTGCTGTTGTCTGGCATCACTGGATGTTTACATTCTGTGCTTCTTGTTAACAGTACAGTACAGTACAGTGTTGGCTAGCTTTAAATTGAATACTACTTTTGTTGTTGTTCATCCCCTGTCCCATTACACCTAGCAGTAGCAATACTACAACTCAAAATCCTAGAACATAATTAATTCCCTGAAATTTAATGCTGTGCCTAACGATAGGCATTGTAATTAAAAAAAAAAAAAAATGACAGCTGTGATGAAGCTCAGGCTTTATCACAAACAATTCCACTATAAAAATCTGTGTGTAACGGCTGACCTGTCAGCAGAAGAACACAGAACATTATTTACAGTCAGATCCTGAATTATCCAGCATTAATTAAATTACTGCTGCTGAGCCATGTGTGTATATGCACAAATCAATCACAATTTTAAGAAAGGCGCATCATTTCTGTAGCACTGTGTTGGAGCAGGGATTTATCAATTCAAAGGATAATTTGACACACAGCCAGCTGAGGGCAACAAATGGGACATAAGAGGGTTCAATGTTTCTGCAACAATCCCAAATTACATCGAGTGACAGCTAAACAACATTATTGTGCAGCAACATTAATCTAATTCTGTTTTAGTTTTATTAATTATCTATATTTTGACTGACAATATAAGTGGCAGAAATGTTTAACTACGGATTTTTATTGGGAGTAGGATACCTTTTTTTATTATTCGAACCTTTACCTCGTTCCAATAGTCTGACATGGTTCATACACATTCATATGCCTGTCAGTGGACACTTGCAAATCAATTTGCAGATCTGTGATATATTTGCCTCACTCGCCCTCAACCTCTCTGTGTGCAGAAATCTGTATGACTTAAGTTTCAGGTAAAATCTCAATCAGTCTGATAAGAGTCAGAAGTAGGGAGGAAGAGTGAGAGAGAATGAGAAAGAATCCCCCTTGGCTTCAACAAACCTTTATCCTTTATTCTTTATCCTCAAATACTGTCTTTTTCAAAGTTCAAACACCTGGCAGTGATTCTTACATTCTGATTCATTCCTCCATCATATTCCCCCCTTGGTCTCATCCTCTTCCTTCTTTCTTTCTTTCCTCTCATCTGACTGCATTCTCTTTTCAATTTTACCTTCCTTATCCTGGTTGAGTCATTGTTTTTTCAACCTTTTTCTTTGTTCCCCTGCTCAGCAAGTCACTTTTTTCTGCTTTCCTTTTGTTTTTTTAACCTCAACCTTCACTTCATTTTTTTTCTTTGACTCCTTTTTTCCCACTTAGCAAACCCAATATTGTTACATCAACTTCTGAACTCAACCCGTCTTTATCATCCTCCTTTTCTCTGTTGATTTTTTTTTCATCTAAAGTTAGCATGTGCTAATCAGGATGAAGCAGTTTGAGTAGAAAACAGGGTGCACATGCGCACATGTATAAACACACATGCACGCACACAGATTTAGATACAATACTTGCACTCACACACTCACAAACACGAGATAAAGGAGTGAGAGTTAGAGCCTAGAGGTTGCCTGGAGCTGTTTCCCAATCAACGCCACTGGGGAGAACAAGAGAGACCTTCTGTGTCTGCACTGGGAAGTCTGAGTGGGCTTCAGACAAACATACGAGAGTGCACACATA